>NW_015167555.1:576644-576802 GCF_001447785.1 Gekko japonicus
ATGTGTTTTCATTGACAATTCTTCAGAGATCCAAATCATATCAATTCTGGAAAAAGAGCTATGTCTATTGGAATAAAAGGTAAAATCTTTCTGTATCGGGTTCCATTTCCTCCAAACGTCTTCTAGCTTTTCCTGTTTGACTATTTCAAAAAAGTTCC
>NW_015167555.1:577103-627112 GCF_001447785.1 Gekko japonicus
AAGACAGCGAGAGTTGGTGGGGTAGCAGCCACAAGCTTGGGTGCTAGCCAGGACAAGGCATGGAAAAGTGCAAGAGCGAGGAGTTGCAGGTGTCCCCTGGGGAGGAAGAGCCTGGGGCTGGCCGCAGGAGGGACAGGAAGGGAAGAGCCGAAGGGTCTTACCTGCACTTGCGGCCGCTTTGGGTGACTTTCCAAGTACAGGGAAATGTGTGTTTTCCAATGTCCTAGTGCAAGAGCGAGGAGTTGCGGGTGTCCCCTGGGGAGGAAGAGCCTGGGGCTGGCCGCAGGAGGGACAGGAAGGGAAGAGCCGAAGGGTCTTACCTGCACTTGCGGCCGCTTTGGGTGACTTTCCAAGTACAGGGAAATGTGTGTTTTCCAATGTCCTTGTTTGGGAGATAAAATGGGGGGGGGGAGAGGAAGAACAAGATTCTCCCAATTCCCAGGACTTTCTAAAATAGACCGGTCAGAGGAAGGTGGAAAGTGTGTGCCTACAGCGACCCCGGTCTCTCCATCCCTCTCCAGAGCCAGAGATGTTCCTCTGAAATGAGGCGGCGAGGGGGGAGGGTCGGTAAGGTTTGGGCCTGACAATTCTCTCGGACTTTTGCATCAGTGCCTCAGCCTGTAGGGCAAAAGGAAACGGGAAGCAAGGACGGAATCGCTCCCTCCCCGCCCGTCTCGGATCACAGGTGCCCGAGCTTCCGAGCGGCTTTGATCAGGGATCAAGGGCTTTCTTCAGGGAGTGAAGGGGCTGGAGGGAGGGAGGGGGCCCGCAAAAACAGTCAGGGGGCTGGGCCCCATGGGCCCCACGTTAGCTACGGGCCTGCACACACTGTAGGGAAGCTAAGGCTTGACTCCTGATAAGAGATAAAAGAGGGATTTCTCACCACCCAAGCAAGAAATAGGTGAGGCTGGAGAAGGAAAGAGCTGACGGCAGAGGCAAGAAGGAGGAAAATTTCATTGCACGTGTGCAGAGCAGGCTTTTGGCGAGGGAGAGGAGGGCAGGGGGTGGGGCAAGCTCGGAAGCCAGCCGGAACTGCGTTCTGGTGCGTTCCTGCCCAAAAATAGCCCTGATTTCAACCCATTATTGCAAGTCCTATCCTCTGCTGCCAACAGGAACAGCTTTCATCCCTCTTCTGACAGCCTTTCAGATACTTGAAGAGCAATCTTGTCCTTCCTCAACCTCCTCCTCTCTAGACTGAACATGCCCAAGTCTCTCAGCCTTTCCTCATAGGACTTGGTCTCCAGGCTCCTAATACTATACTCAAATACTATATTTGCAATCCCAGTAGAAACCCTATACACATATCATGAAGTATATAGCGAATGTGCCTAGAAATGCTGTCACATCTCCACCTATGTATGTTCAGTCTGCTGTTGGCACAGAGCCTACTTGTTTATGGACTCTGTCCCTGCAATCAGGAAGTCAGCTGTCCCAGGATTCCCAGTTATGGGGGCACTGCCTTTGAATGTAAGCTATAGTAAACATGCTTGAGTGATGCAAGCATATTTCTTGTACACATTTATATGGTGCATACAAGGAAAACAAAATTGCAAGATGGAAGTGCTTTGATCCACATTTTCTCCAAGTACATGTATGAGAAACATTAATATGCCTGAAAATATTCACTGTATCAGAGAGTTCTGTTTGTAGGTAAGATTAGCTGACAAAGTATCAACCAGTTCCTGTGAATTTCTTCCTGAACAGGAATAAATTTAGTCTCTCATATACTTCAAAATGTGCTTGCCTTTATTTTTCTGTATGCATCATGAACAAAAATTGAATCACATTCAGAAAAATACACAGAAATAAGTAGTGCTTTTTTTTAAAAAAAATCAGGAATGGTTTCTTGCTGTAAACCATAATTAGCAACCAAGTTGTCTTGCTAGGTTTATCACGTATGCAAAATTCTGTCAGAAACATTTCCATAATCAGTTCACACTCTTCAGAGATGACACCTTGGAATGAATTTGCTGTGAAATTATCATGCTTGCAATACAAAAATAGGAATTAATGGGATTGTCCCATTATTTCATGCGTATCTTTTCTCCATTGCAGGTTACTGCTGTCAACATATTTGCATGACTTAAAATACTGTACAAAAGAGGGTATTGATTTGATTGTGTGATTGCATCAATATTTCTTTTTGTGCCGTGATGCAATCAATGCTCAAATTTACTTATGTATACCAGTAAGAAGAAAAAATGTGGAAACTGAAAACACTGTAATACACTGTACATGTGTAGCAGTCTCAACAAAGTCTATAAACCAACATGATGAGTGGCAGATCACTTGGCCATCATTGTACAATAAAACTAGGAAATGCAGGTGGTTTCTACATGTGGACAGGCTTCTGTGGTTTCCCCATTGCTGTAGGGGTTGCTGATGTAGTGCTTTAGCAACAGGGCTTCCTTGTGGCAGCTTGTCCACAGTTTCCCTATCCCAGTCCCTCAACAGTGGCCATCCCTTTCCTCTAAAGCTACCAGGTCTTTCCCACTTTTCCCCTCTTTAAGGTGGCAATTGGATGGCATTATTTTGCTATAATGATATGACCATATATGTACCATGTTTTCTGAATTAGCATTTTTTAAAAGTAGATCTTTATCCCTTTCCGTTATGGAAATATGCCTTTCCCCTTTCATTTCCCCAATGAAAGGTGGTAGAGACAAACCTTTTTAAATTATAAAAGCTAGGAATTCACTGCAATCATTCCCAAAACCTCACAGCAAAGCAAATATGAGAAAGATAGGAGAAAAGCTGCAATGTTTGGGGAAACAAAAGAAAAGCCCACTTCCCAACAGCATCAAACCCAGGGCAAATAACTCATGTGAAAATGGTCTCCAGCATGAGAGAGATCAAAAGGGTCAAACTGCCCACTTTAAACTTGTAAACCAATTCAGTTATTGATCTAAGCGGTAGAATATTTTGAATAGATTGTCTCAGAGCCATATCACCAAGCAGTAGTGATAAAGAAAATCTTAGTGACATGCATTCTTTTGATTCATTTAGGTCTTGTGCAAAGGAGGAAATTATCAATTTCTCCCATAGATGCATGAACTCTGATAGCTCCCCATGAATGCAATAGATAATGATTTTCCTCCTCTGCACAGTTGTAACAGAAAAACTATTTGAGGATAACTATATCAGAACTAACAGACAAATGCAGAAAAGCCATGATGATGAAGGGATACAGTGGCCGAAGGCCAAACTAGATGTGATAGCAGCCACAGGCCAATCCATGGCCACCTATGCCATTTTAGAGGATTGTTTAACCATTTAAAAATTGCTGTGAGGGAGGCAACAGGCAATCTTGTTTCCCTAGGGTTGCCAACTCCCACTAGGGAGTTGGGGGTGGAGATTTTGGAGATTTTAGGGGTGTAGACTAAGAAAGGCAGGGTTTGGGGAGGGGGGGGACCTCAGTAGAGCATAATGTCATAGAGTCCAGCCTTCAAAGCAGCCATTTTCTCCAAAGGAACTGATCTCTGTGGTCTGGAGGTCGCTTGTAATCCTGAGAGATCTCCTGCTCCTGCCTGGAGGTTTGCAACCCTATGTTTCTCCTCTCTGCACCCCTGAATGGCTGTTTTGGCACTTCAAAAAGGCATGGTAGAGAACAAGATTGTCTTTTGTTTCTGTGCTATGGGCCTGATAAGGATCGGGCTCTCATCGCAATTTTTATATTTTATAAATATATTTATTTAAAACATTTATTAGCCACCTTTCTTCCTTATGGATCTCAGGTGGCTTACAGTATAGAAAAAAAATCCATAAAACCCATTTTAAAAACCCACAATTTAAAACTACAGTTTAGAACTGCTAGTACATTAATCAAATGCAGTCCTAAATAAAACATTCAACTGCCTCTTAAAGACCTAAAGTGAGGGGGCCATGTGCACCTCCCTAGGGAGGTTTATACATAATTCACCCAATGAGCTTCTTTGATTGATGGGACAGTCATGAGGGTCACTCCTTGTGATCTTAATTCCTTGGCAAAAACATGTGGCTAAACTCTCCTCTAAAATGGCATGGTGGTCACATTGTGGGTAAGAGGTTGCAGCAGCTCACAGGCAAGCAATAGCTCCTAACTGATTTAGAGAGCTGTGATTCTCAAATTTTGTTAGTGTCCCCTAAGTTAAAAAGGGAAAGGATACAAGAGATAAGCACAGTGATAAGAGTATACTGGCAATTAAAATTCTTTGAGACAAGAAAAGTGGTTACCAAATAATCATCCAGAAGCAGACTAGTAAATGCCTCCGGAATTCCCAGAATCAAACCTTTATGGCGTAAAAGGCATAGCAACACAGACATGTTTGTTTTAATATCAGTAGAATTTCCTCATGATCTCTTTTACTGAAATCTGAAATTGAACTGGTAAAGGACATAAAGTTACTAAACTACATTATTGTGAGGAATAATTACAGTTCATTTTGATTTCATTTAAATCTGTGGTATAAGGATCTGTAGAGACCATCAATACATAAGAAGAATGTAAGTGGAAAATCTCATAGATCTTTAGAGTAGGGATGGGCACAAACCACAAAATTATGTTTGATTTGGTTTGTGGGCGAACCACAAACTGAACTGTTACCAAAATTGCTCTTTTTTAATAATAGATTGGGGAATTATGATATTATTAAGCAATTGCCATAACTATAAAATCAGACCTATAACCATAACCAATATGGGTGGCTAAAATAATGGTTTCTTTAGTAAATATTCTCAAGCATGCAAACAATAATCAAACATTCACACACAAAAAACTAAGAAAGCAGAAGTTATTAATAGCTAATGGAGGGATAAACTGTAGGGCGATACTACCTGTCCTGGTGTACAGAGGCCCATGAAGAAGGGATTATGGCCTAAACCCAAAGGGTTTAGGGGTGGACCGCCAGTTCGCATCAGGGCAGAAGCACATTGTCAGAGACCATGTGCCTGATGGATATAGACAATGGAAAACAATGCAGACCAATGGAAAGTCTTGGGGGCTGGTCTCAGGTGAGAACAATAGATTACCTGGGCCAATGATGAGTCCCAGGGGTGTGTGGCATCAGGATGGGCCAGGCCTGGATGTGACCACTGAAGTTCCAGAGAGGCAGTCAGACTATGCTGAGATTGACAGTATCTTGACTGGATTAGCTAGGTGTTAGGTGACTGTACTGGGGCTAGTTGAATGTATTTCTGACCATTAATGGTTCTGCCACAGCAGTTGAATAGGTTCCCAGATACAGAAAAAAGATGGGAGATGAGTCCTTGATTAGTTTGCTAAACATTTGAATGATTGATTGGTTTATCCCGGTATCCTGAGGGACAGAGCAGGAAAGACAAGTATTCAGACAAAGAATTACTGGACATAGGGTTATTTGCCAGGTGGCCTCTGAATAGACTTTAGAAATGTAGATACTTCACCTGGTGGAATTCATTGTCATTCCATAAGTATATCTCTGCTGGGTGGAGGGGGAAGACTGGAAGTTTGCTCTGAGGTTGCCTTATTGTCACCTGAATATGAAATCCCTTTTTGCAGAGTACTTGCAATCTGACTCTGTGGTTCAAGCTGAGTGTGCTTGACTTTTGGGGACTGCCCCCACAGCTCAGCTGTTTAGATCGGAAATGGCTGAACCACAGGGGCAGCTGGCTTCCTAGCCAGCCCCAGGCTTGGAGCCATTTAAGCCCCTGCTTTCTTCTCCCCGTGGCTTTTCATGAAGAGCATGAACTGCCATGAACTGCATCAAAATTCATGAAAGTTCATGGCACTTTAGTTCATCAGCCTATTCATGCGCATCCCTACTTTAGACTTGGTCCTCACAAACTTATATCTAGATTCTCCCAAACAGAAGTAGATTACAGATGGCAGATCCTCTGTTTTTATCTGGAAGTCTCATGCAAGAGTTTGTTCCCAGCATTTATTTCAAGGCAGACTGGCTAGTTGTTATGACTTTGGCAATAATATTTGGAAGAATTAACAGGTTTCCCTTCACTGATCACCCACTTTGGTTGTTTAATGCTTCATAGCCATAGCAATGATGCCATGCCTTGTTGATAGACATGTCTCCTTTTTCATTTTGGAAATCAGTTCCTCAGTCCAGCTTGCTCACTCAGGAAACTGAAAGGCCTCTGAACATACAGCAGAATTTATCTTTTTTCTTAAAATTAGCCTCTTCCATATTCTACCACTGACAGTACACTGCAAAATGTTTTCAACCTTTTCTGAATTTAAAAGGAACTTTTACACCATGGCTGATTTCCCACAAGCGCTGCTCCACGCTCACTCTTTCTATTTGCCCCCACAGTACGTGTCAATTTCACACAAGCTGCTATGTGCCCCATTTTGCCCCAGAGCTTTGTGCGATTTCCCCCGCGTCTACTCAATCCTCAAAAAACAGGATTGAGTAGACGCGGCGAAAATCACGTGAAGCTGTAGGGCAAAATGTGGGTGCGCAGCAGCTTGTGTGAAATTGACACGTACCGTAGGGGCAAAAGGGACGAGCGAGTGAGGAGCAGCGCTTGTGGGAAATCAGCCCATATGAAAAAATTGCTGATAGGATTTTTTTTAAAAAGAAGAAGAAGAAGAAGAAGAAGAAGAAGAAGAAGCCCCTTGTGGCACTGAGAGCTAGCTGTATGCTTCCTTAGATCAAAGCTCAAAATCATATTGAACTCTGTCATTTATCAAAACAATGAATCTGGTGCTTCATTTCTTCTTTTGGACTGTGCAGGAATAAAAATATTAAAGATACTTTGATAAAAGTAAAAGGTCTCTTGAAAGAAGAGAGTTATTGTGTGTGTGTTTCCAATGTTTTATCAATGCACTCTCATATATGGGAAATGTATACAATAACACAAATAAATTGAAGTTACTAAAAGCAGTAGCAAACAAGTAACTGCACTGTGCAATGAAAAAAATTCATCATGGTTTGGTTCTGCTTCAGACCAAGTAATTGGGAACTTCAAAAGTCAGAAGAGGTTTGTGAAACTGAAGGGGGGTTGAAGGATCTGTTTTCCCTTACAGCATGGGCTTAGTCTAAATCACAGATGCATCACATGAAATTTACCCTTTACAGAGTGATGACAATGTGATCTTTGTCACATCTATTTGTGCCCTTACCTTGAGCTTTTGAAAAGGAAGAAGGAGAAGGAGCTGCAGCTGATGTCCAACATGAATCTCAGCATCTGTAGCTACATTTTCAAGATAACATTTCCACATTTGCTCCAGATTTGTAGTTTGCCTTAGCAGATGAAATGGTGTGGGAAAGTGGCCACTGTGATGGCTACTAGGGATCTGCATGTGGATATAGCCAGTCCAAATATACATCTGAATAATAACTTATCAGAATTTTCTAGACATATTTGGGTCTCAGGATGGCATCTGGGATTTTTTTGAGATACTGGGAAATGGGTCTTGAAAAGTCCTGGAAATATTTGGAAACAACTGGAAATATCAGGAGCTACATTTTTAAGACTCCCAGGACAGGTTTTTGTTTTGTTTTAAATCAAGTTGATCACTTTTCTTATGTTTCCTCATATGCATTGTGACATTTGAGTTTCTTCTGTTTTGCTTTTCAGTCTCTATTTTAATATAGCTTTCCTGCAAAATAGCAAAGCAAAACAAAAACCCATGATTATATTTAACAAGAAGTATATTGCATAATATGAGACTTTAAAATATTTGCTCACTTTGATGATTATTTAGAAGGTTCTGGCCACTGCAACCACAGCTGGAATCACTGAAATTCCAACAATACAGTCATAAACCATTACACTATTCTAAGCCCATTGAGGTCTATTAGTTTATGAGGATGTAACTTTGTTTGGAATTGCACTGCCAATATCTCAGAACTAACTTAATAATTATGTGATTAGAAAATAAATAAGCATGCTGAGCAGAAACAATGATTGATAATATATTCCCATGCTTTCTTCCAAGTCCAGGGCTATAAATTATTTTAGAAGTGTGGGGGGGATAACTTTCACAGTTTTTTATGGGTGCACGAAAAATGAATTCTTTTTGTGTATATCTGTATGTGTTTATCTGGCATGGAGGCTTCTCAGCTTCTTTCACAGAAATGGCCAGGATACTCTTTTCTTACTGCTGTTTTGGTATTTAGGAATCATGGACACTGGCCAAAGCAAGCAGCCAGTTGGGAGCATAGATTTTCCTGTGACATAAGGCAGAGACAGCATGTCACTACTTCAGATTTGCAGTTTAAGCCAGCATAAAGGGCTGGGAGCCAGATTTCTTCAGAATGTGCATGGACACCAATATTTATTTAGACTCATTTATATGAATTCTGCTCCTCCCGCCAGGTATTTGGTCTTTCAGTTAGTATCATAAGAACATAAGAGATGCCAATTTTGGATCAGGCCAATGGCCCATTCAGTCCAACACTCTGTCACACAGTGGCCAGAAATACCAGGTGCCATCAGGAAGTCCACCAGTGGGGCCAGGACATTAGAAGTCCTCCCACTGTTGACTCCCCCCCAAGCACCAAGAAGACAGAGCATCACTTGCCCCAGAGCCTCTATCTATACCTTGTGGCTAATAGCCACTGATGGACCTCTGCTCCATATGCTTATCTAATTCCCTTTTGAAGCCGTTCATGCTTGTAGCCACCACCACCTCCTGTGGCAGTGAATTCCATGTGTTAATCACTCTTTGAGTGAAGAAGTACTTCCTTTTATCCGTTCTAACCCGACCGCTCAGCAATTTCATTGAGTGCCCACGAGTTCTTGTATTGTGAGAAAGGGAGAAAAATACCTCTTTCTCAACCTGCTCTATCTCATGCATTATCTTATAAACCTCAATCATATCCCCCCTCAGTCGTCATTTCTCCAAGCTAAAGAGCCCTAAGTGCATTAACCTTTACTCATAGGGAAAGTGCTCCAACCCTTTTATCATTTGAGTTGCCCTTTTCTGCACTTTTCCCAAACTATAATATCCTTTTTAAGGTGTGGTGACCAGAACTGCACATAGTATTCCAAATGAGGTCACACCATTGATATATATAGGGGCATTATGATATTGGCTGATCTGTTTTCAATACCCTTCCTAATAATCCCTGGCATAGCATTGGCCTTTTTTATTGCAGTCACACACTGTCTCGACATTTTCAGTGAGTTATCTACTACAACTCCAAGATCTCTCTCTTGCTCAGTCTCTGCCAGTTCAGACCCCATCAATGTGTATTTATATTTAGGATTTTTGGCTCCAATGTGCATCACCTTGCACTTGGCCACATTGAACCCCATTTGCCATGTTGACACCCAATTCAGCAGTCTGTCTTTCTAATCTCCCTTACAAATTCCTTTGTGAGAGAACGGCTGCTCTTAGGTCAGCAACTGAATGTCCTGGAAGGTTAAATTGTCCCCCCGCTGCTTTGAATGTTGTGGTTTCTGATGTCAGACCTATGTCCATCAATTCGGTTACCACCAATTTACCCTATATCAATGTCAGACTGACTGGCCTGTAATTTCCCGGATCTCTTCTGGAACCCTTTTTAAAGATGGGAGTGACATTAGCTACCTTCCAGTCCTCAGGAATGGAGGCAGAGTTTAAGGAAAGATTACATATTTTTGTAAGGAGATCCACAAGTTCACATTTGAGTTATTTCAGAACTCTTGGATGTATGCCATCTGGGCCTGGTGATTTATCAGTTTTTAAGTTGTCTATCAGTTTTAGGACCTCGTCTCTCGTCACCTCAATCTGACTCCACCTCTCATCTTCCACAGTGAAAGACAGAGGCTAAAATGCATTTAGCTTCTCAGCCATTTCCCTATCATCCTTCAGTACTCCTTTTACCCCTTGGTCATCCAAGGGCCCCACTGCCTCCCTGGCTGGTTTCCTGCTTCTAATGTATTTGACGAAAGCTTAGCTTCCGAGATCTGACCAGATTGGGCTTGCTTGGCTTATCCGGGTCAGGGTCTACTTCATTGATTACTGAACGTCCCATCTGTCGATTGTATTGGCTCACTCCGTCTAATCCGTCTTGAGTCCAAGTGAGGAGGGGGGGTGGGGGCTATAAATAATGTAAACAAGAACCAAGGAATCCTTTTTACATTTTACAGCTTCCATTACTTTGTATGTTAACCATGCAAGCTTTTTCCTATACCTGGTTGTGCCTTTCCTAACCTGCAGAATACATATATTTTTGAGCTTCTAGGACCGTAGTTTTAAATAGTTTCCAAGCTTCCCCAATGGTTTTGACCCTTTCTACTTTTCCTTTCAGTTTCCTCCCCACATGTCCCCTTTACCCCTTTTAAAGTTAAAAGGCGTTGTGTCAGTCTTTTTGGCCAATTCCCTATTTCTACAAATGTTGAACTCAACAACATTATGATCACTGTTCCCAAGCGGTGCAATCACTTTTACATCTCTCACCAGGTCTTGAGTGTTACTTAGGACCAAATCAAGGATCGCCTCTCCCCTGGTAGGTTCCGTGACCATCTGCTCCATTGCGCAGTCATTTAGAGTGTCTAGAAACTCAATCTCTTTTTCTCGACTAGAACACATATTGACCCAATCAATGTGTGGGTAGTTAAAATCACCTATTACAACACAGTGTTTTTTTCTAGCTGCTATTTTTAATTCATTCATCATTTTATAATCCTCCTCTATCTTTTGATCTGATGGGCGATAACAAACTCCCAGTGTTAAGTTTCCTTTTGCCCCCCCATTTCAGCCCATAGAATTTCCAGAAGCAAATCCAATTCTCTTATCTCTCAATCTTTCTGGACTTTATACCTTCTCTGACATACAGAGCCACCCCACCTCCAACCCTTCCCCCCCCCATCCTTCTGATATAATATATAACTGGGAATCACCGTATCCCACTGATTTTCCACATCCCACCAAGTTTCTGAAATACCCACAATGTCTATTTTTCCCTCCAACACCAAGCACTCAAGCTCCCTGATTTTACCTCGGACACTTCTAGCATTTGTATAGAAACAGCTATAATTTCCCATACAAGTTAAGCCTGCCACCTTCCTCTTGCTATCTCGAGACCTTGTCAGGCACTTCATGTCACTAGCTATAGTCTCAGTGGATAATTTCAATCCACCTCCCTGTAGAAAAGCAACAGGTACCCCCTCATCTCTCTGAGATGAGCCAACCCGAACCAGAGACTTTTCATCTCCTGTCAGCTATCCATCAATTATAGACATTATTTGTTCTTTCTGGGATGGACAAGATTTTTAAAAGGAGCACAAATTGTTTGCCCATACAATACTCATATAAAATGTTCCCCTGTCTATCATATAACAAGAAACAATTTGTATCACACTACATTCTCAAGATATTATGATTATTTATAGCATAGACATGGATGGGAATGATGAAGGTGTTAGATTAATGGAATTTCTTTGGGAGATTGGATTATAGGGAATGGAAGGTGGGGTATCTCTCATTCTAGGCTGCGCTCTCATTCTAGGCTATCGCCTTGGTATACCCAGGGGTTGCGCCTCATGAAACGAGAACTAAGACTGTGTCAGCGTGCCCGCGACGAAGCGTCAAGAACATCCTATAGGACGTTTATGAGATCCTATGAGATGGCAGTCAAGGCTGCTAAGAGGGAGTTCTATGCATCCAGGATTGCGTCTGTGAGCTCACGCCCAGCCCAATTATTTAGAACAATTCGGTCTTTGACAGCTCTGCCCCAAGGCAGACAAAACAGTAGGGAATTGGATATTGGCTGTGAGGCTTTTGTGAGCTATTTCGCAGATAAAGTCTTGACGCTCCGCCGTGACCTCCCTTCCACAATTGAAACAGTGAGTGAACTTGAGGCCCCTTGCGCGCCTTCGCAGGGTTTAGAATGTTTTGATCTGCTCAGTCTGGAGGAAGTTGACAGACTGCTCACATCTGTGCGCCCAACCATGTGCCGTTTTGATCCGTGCCCTTCCTGGCTCATTAAAGTGGGCCATGAGGGGTTTCGAGGTGCAGTAAGGGAGATTATCAACAAGTCCCTCTTGGAGGGACGGTTCCCTGAGGTACTCAAGGAGGCGATGATCCATCCACTCCTGAAAAAAACAACTTTGGACCCGGCTGGATTGGCCAACTATTGGCCGGTGTCCAATTTGCCCTATTTGGGCAAATTGATCGAGAGGGTGGTGGCAACACAGCTTCAGAGCTTTCTGGATGACGCTTCTATCCTGGATCCATTCCAGTCTGGCTTCCGCCCAGGTCATGGGATGGAGACAGTGCTGATTGCCCTGACTGACGACCTTCAGAGGCATCTGGATCGAGGTGGTGTGGCAGCACTGTTGTTGTTAGATCTGTCGGCTGTGTTTGACACGGTC
Organism: Gekko japonicus; assembly: GCF_001447785.1. Lineage (NCBI taxonomy): Eukaryota > Metazoa > Chordata > Lepidosauria > Squamata > Gekkonidae > Gekko > Gekko japonicus. The sequence goes on from NW_015167555.1 coordinate 589,380, forward strand.
GACCACCGGTTGCTGACCCACCGCCTCGCCGGTGTGGGGCTCGCTCTTCAATGGCTTGCCTCTTTTCTCCAAGGTCGGGGACAGAGGGTGGCGATAGGGGAACAGTAGTCCTGGAGGCACCCACCTGAATGTGGGGTGCCTCAGGGGGCAGTGCTTTCCCCGATGTTGTTTAACATCTACATGCGCCCCCTCGCTCAGATTGCCAGGAGGTTTGGGCTGGGTTGCCATCAGTATGCTGATGACACCCAGCTCTATCTGATGTTGGGCAGGCGGCCGGGCTCTGACCCAGAAGATCTGAACTGGGCACTACAGGCCGTGGCTGGGTGGCTCAGACTGAGCCGGCTGAAACTAAACCCAGCGAAGACGGAGGTCCTGTGCCTGAGTCGGAACGGACCGGGGTTGGGGCTCCCTCTCCTGACCTTTGATGGGGTGCCATTGGTGCCAGCATCAGAGATTAGGAGTTTGGGAGTGCTTCTGGATCCCTCCTTAACTATGGAGGCCCAGGTGGCAGCCACTGCCAGATCGGCATTTTATCATCTTAGGCTGATTCGGCAGTTGGCTCCCTTCCTCGGCCGCGACGACCTGGCTACAGTGATCCATGCAACGGTCACCTCGAGGCTAGACTACTGTAATGCTCTCTACATGGGGCTGCCTTTGGGGCGGATCTGGAAGCTGCAGCTAGTGCAGAATGCGGCAGCCCGGCTGTTGATGGGTCTTTCCAAGTGGGAGCACATCCAGCCTGGACTGAAAGTGCTGCACTGGCTGCCAATAGCATACCGAATCCACTTCAAAGTGCTGGTACTTACCTTTAAAGCCCTTCATGGCTGAAGTCCGACTTACCTGAGGGACCACCTTTCCCCATATATACCCCCAAGAGCACTTCGGTCCGGGGCACAATATCGCCTGGTGGTTCCAGGCCCCCAGGAGGCACGGCTCGCCATGACTAGGACCAGATCCTTTTCAGTGGTGGCCCCTACCTGGTGGAACGAGCTCCCGGAGGAGATCAGGGCCCTGCGGGACCTTATGCAGTTCCGCAGGGCCTGTAAGATGGAGCTCTTCTGCCAGGCTTTCACATAGGGGCCACCACTATCACTGCCACCAATGAGGTGGATAACATCGGGGTTGAGGATGGCCCAGGGAGATCTGCCACAATTTCTGCGTGGCCACTGGATTTACCTGGTTGAGCTATAGGATAAAATCACCCTTGGAGAACCATTTGGAGACCATCTTGTTAAATTGAGTATAATTTTTATAAATTGTTATTAATGTTTTATTGCTTTTATCTGTTTTATATGGGCTTTGCCCCTTTTAAGCTGCCCTGAGCCTGCTCCGCGGGGAGGGCAGGGTATAAATCTTAATAAATAAGTAAATAAATATTCTGAAACTGTCTTCATTTGTAGTTTTGAGTTTGGTATGGCAGACCTTCTTTCATGCTAGTTTGCACAACAGGATTGTTTTTGTTTGCCAGCTTGAATCTTTATAATTTGTGTCTGAAGCTCACTGTTTCATATTTATAGCTTAGACGGTTCCAATGAGGCCTTTGGGGTCACTAAGGGCACTTGATGGCACTATGGATGTTGGTTGTGGAAATGGGGGTAGGAGAAACATCAGTAACTCTACTCTTATGGCAGGGAACCTCGGGGGCATTAATGGGAAACACAGCATTATTTATTCCTTGTACATCTTGCCCATCATGGAATTCCCCAACATATACATAAGGTTCCGAAGAGATGTCCTGTCTAGGCAGTGACAAGATGCAGATCTACTTAGTTTCAGAAAAGATGCTTATCATGTGTCTTTCAACCATACCAACCATAACATATGCCTTTCAATCTTACCACAGCTGTAGAACTGTGGAGACTGAGGTTGGTCAACACAGCAGACCTGTGCTTGGTGGGTTACCACAAATGGATCTATGGTACATTGACTTCTGGAAACTTCTGTGTGGTATTGAGATGTAATCAAGATTTTTGTAATTTTGAAGATTATTTTCTGGGCATGGGATCTTGCTAGGGTTCTCTGCAGGCAGGCAGGCAGGGGATCCCCCCACTCTGGGGCCCCTCCCTCCAGCGCCAATCGGCTTGCCGGTAGTGGGACTTACCAGCAACCAACTGAGGCCTAAGTGATGTGGTGATGTCATTTCCGGCATGCACCAGAAGTGACATAATCAAATCACTGGTAACGTGTGGACACTCTGATATTTGGGCAAAAATGCTATGGTAAAAATGGTTTCTATCATAGAGTTTTGCCCGAATACCAGAGCATTCCCATGTCACCAGTAACATGATGACACTGGAAGTGATGTCACCAAGTTGCCAGTGAGAGAGGCCTAGGCCTCAACAGGCCTGTAGCCATAGGGCCCCTTGGGGCAATGCCCCCTCCCAAATATGCCTTGCCCTCTCATCACCTGAAACCCCTCCCCTGGGTGATGGCAGCTGGGGGCACCTTCCTTGCTGATTGGTAGGCCTGTGCTCTCAGTTAATGCAATGGTGACAGCAGGAGGCTGTCCCTTGCCAAGGAGGTGGTCCCTTGCCAAGGAGAGAGCCAGCCAGCCCTGGAGGCAAGCACTCATGGGGGGGCCAGGCTGAAAAGAGATGGCACAGAGTCACCAAGAGCGGAGATCCCAGCTGGCAGAGGGTCCATTCCACATCCTTCCATGGCCACAGCCACCTGTGCCTGTCGCAGCAGGAAGGCAGGAGTGAGGAATGGTGAGGGAGTGAAGCCCCCCACCCAAGGGGGAGGGCAAGTCACTGCTCAGGAGGAAAAGCCCGGCCAGTGGTGGAAGCAGCACAGCAATGTTTTGTGGGAAGAGGTGCTGTGAGGTGCCGGGGTTAGCCATTCTCTTTGCCTTGGCCTTGCTCCATTCATAAGAGAGCGGTGGGTTTGTGAGGGACAGGAGCAGCCCAATCTGGGTGGCGGAATCTTGATGGATGGGTTTGTGATGGATGGGAGCAGCCCAATCTGGGCAACAGGGGAAGAGAGCCAGTTTGGTGTAGTGGTTAAGTGTGCAGACTCCAATCTGGGAGAACCGGGTTTGATTCCCCACTCCTCCTCTTTCAGCTGCTGGATGACTTTGGGCAAGCCTGTTCTTGAAAAAGAGCAGTTTCTGTCAGAGCTCTCTCAGCCTCACCTACCTCACAGGGTGTCTGTTGTGGGGAGGGGAAGGGAAAGGAGTTTGTAAGCCGCTCTGAGACTCCAAATGAAGGGTGGGGTATAAATCCAATCTCTTCTTCTTCAGGGAAGAAGCTCCTCCACAGCCATCCCCAAAAGTTCCAGTAATAAAATTAGCTCCAATAATTAAATTAGTTCCATAAATTAATTTCCACATAAGAAATTAAATTAGCTCTAAATTGCCCCCTATCAGCCCCCCCCCCCGAAAAATTTTTGGCTATGGGCCTGGGCCTCAGTTTGCTGCTGGTAAATCCTTCCCCACCTGGCAACCCTAATACTTGCTTGATTGCTGATGTGTGTGAGTGTGTGGCTTCAAAACTCCCACATGCTATGTTATATGGTTTTCTCAAGAAAAGGTTTTGACAATGGTACAGAAAGCATATATAATGTGTCTTTGAAGTGTTAATTTTGAATATAGTATTGCTGAGCTTGTTCTGAATTTTAATACATTTTTGCATCAGTAAAGCAATTTTATTTTAAAATTTTGATTAGTTGTCATCTGTAGATTATAAGACTGATTATCAGCTCAGACTTATTTTTTGTAATTGGAGTCACTGAAGTATACTTCAGTTTGTAACCATTAGAAAATGCGAAATGAATGTGACTACCTAGGTGCCAAGAATTTCAGAGGAATGAAAGGTTGTATCTGACAAAGGTACTGCAGTTCTTGCTTTGAATTCTAAGGCTTTTTGCAGGGGTAACATTTCACAAATCTCTCTCTTCGCCTATCCTATTATCCTTATTCAGCTGTTGCTTGTAAGTAGGGAGTACAGAATCACAACTGCTTGATGTCTCATAACAAAGAGCTGGATATGCATTATATTTGTTACAAGGTTACTGCTGAAAATGGTTTTCCCATGGTACACGATTACTCTCTATATAATATTATCATGTGAATTGCTGCATCATGTTAGGATTATGTCTCATTTTCCTTCCCACCCCCAATGCCCCACCATGTTAATCCTTTACTGAAGTGAAGAATTATCTCACCATTATTGAAAGTGTTACACATTACAGTTGCTTTCTTCTTTGTCTTTTCTAGTGAGTCTTCCTCAGAGACTCATAACTATCACTATAAACTCTGAATTACACTTATTTTTCTTATATGAAAAGAGAAACACTATTGCCTAGTTGAGAAGATATAATATGAACAATAATTTTTAAAAATTTAAATTGCTTTGAAAGTAAGAACGTTAAAATAATTAAATATGCAATAAAATTGCACTACCAATTATTGTTTGAAATCAAGCCACCTCATGCAGTAGTCTTTTCATATTTCGAATTTCATGTGGGCATAAACACTGATAGTTTGTTGGGAGATCTCCAAGGAAATTGTGTTTCTTTGCAAGACTGATGACTATGATTCAGAGTATCACATTCTTACTTTTGACTAAGTCCTGAAATGAAGCCTTGTGATTTTGAAAATAGTAGGTCAGACTTATTCTGAAGTTTCTGTTTGTTATTATACAAAATTATGAGGGAACATACAGTCAAAAAGGGGGAGGAAGGGCATAGTTGGTGTACACCTAGGGTCTATTCTTTTTTTAATTTGTTTAGGGCAATTAGATGCCACATTATCTTTACTCAAAGCAGCTTGCAAATCAAAATAAAACCATAGCAAAACATAATCAATCGATAATAACAACTGCAAAATAATATTTCATACCAGAAAAGTCAAAATGAATTAAGTATAGGTGAAAATCAAACACTGCAAAGTGATAACTATTGGTTTGTGTATTTTCCAATCTTTATAAAAGGTGGGGCTGGAGGAACTATACTCATATCAAACAAGGTGGCTTTTTTCATATTCTTAGAGCAAGAATAATAAAAGCCCTACCTCTAGCTGCCCAGTGCATGCAGTGAAGTGATTGACTGGATCTATGTCTCACCTCCTTTTCATTGAAACACTCATAGGATGGCACAAATTCCCACCAATATTGTGACAGTTCATATTTCATGCTAAGAACTAGAAATAGGCTTTGCTGAGTTAAGACTAGGAGGGCTGCTAGAGAAAGATAAAGTTGTCTCTGGGCAAGGCTACATGGGAATAGCCTAGACCTCATACCATTTAGGCTTTCCCATGCCAGAATTGGTTGTGGAGATGGGGCAGCAGGCACTGCAGAGTTAGGAAGTTGGAAAGATAGCTTCCTCCAATAACTGAAGCACCAAAAGGTACCTGCTTCCGCAGTGCCTGCCCACTTCCCAGGCCCCACAAACATCTCTGATCTGGGCAGTCGTAGAAGATATAAATAGCTCTTTTGAGTTTACAAGGAAATGCACACAATTACATTAAAATATCTAGAATAATTTATGAAGATATGTGATGTCCAGCATTAGGACACCATTAATATTTTTTTACTCAAAGATTACTAGAATATAGTAATCTAACCTTGATGTGATCAGAGCATAGATCATAGCTAGTTTTACCAACTCCTTGTGGGGAAATTCCTGGCAATCCGGTGGGAAGGATTGAGCCTGGGGAGGGGAGGGTTTGAGGGGGGGGGACCTCAGTTGGATATAATGCCATGCAGTCCACTCTCCAAAGCAGCCATTTTCTCCAGGGGAACTGATTACTGTCATCTGGAGATCAGTTGTAGTTCTGGGAGATCTCCAGACTCCACTTGGGGTTCGCAACCCTATCACCAGTCCCTATCTATAGCTCTCCATCTTGGCAACCCTAATATAGTGGAAATTGTCAGAAAATGCAAACAGTCATTCTACTAATACACTGAAACTAAAAAAAAAAACCCCACTGAAACTAAAAATGTGCTTACCTGTTCATACTTTCCAATGGACTCAGTATAATTTGTACGTTAACATATAAATATCAGGTTGCTAGTCCCAAACTGTAATCAGTCCATGTCTCCACATTCCCATTTGAGACTTGATTTGTAGGACAGCAGGCCCCTCACATTCCCATTCCAACCTGCTGTATTACATATCAAGCCCCAAACTGCCTATTTACATATTTTTTCGGATAGATGCATGTCAGTTAGCCGCAGGAACAGTGGACAGATGGGTGACTACTCCATCTTCCTCTTTTTCCAGTTGCATTCAGAGGGAAGCTTATAATGTGATTTGAAAAGTGGACCGCTTAAAATCTGCATTTCCCTTTTAATTATAATGTGCTGTTCTCAAAATACAATAAATGTATTTTAAGATGCAACAGTTTATTCAGGTGCTTCCCACTGTGTGCATCTGGATGTGTTATTATATTCTGCTGGAGCATACCTGTGTAGCAAATCTAATCATTTTCAGGAAATTCCTTTTTGATGGCCAAGGGAGCATGATCATCATCTACTTACAGTTCAGTGGACTTAGCCATAGAAAATAGGTCTGTCTCTACAAGGCTGGGGAGGAAATTATCTCTATATCCAAAGGTAGTAATTTTGCAAATGAACAGGGAACAGGCATTTTCGCCCCTTCTACATATGAAAACACCAAACTGATAGCTTTTAATTCTGATGGAATTTCAAGATAAGTCTTCAGAGATTTTTGAAAATTAGTAAATTTTCTTAAGCCACATTATTCATATTTGAAATAAATGCAACTACTACAGCAAGTGTATCTGTATTCAGCATTTCTTTAAAGAAAGGTTATCTTTTATTGTGTGACTGCCTCATTTACTTGCTGATTGCATTATTGGAACTATTCACATGAGAGCTGTTTTACAAAGTTAAAGGATTAATCTTCCTTTTCTACTTGCAGTTAGCTGGGGGGGAATTGCAGCTAAAGCTTCACATGACACAGTATAGTGCTATATCATCCTTAAAAATCTGACAATGCCAGTCTTCAGGAGTATGATCCTATTATATACTTAAGTAAAGGTAAAGGTTCCCTTGCTCGAAATCCAGTTGAGTCCGACTCTAGGCTTGCGGTGCTCATCTCCATTTCAAAGCCGAAGAGCCAGAGCTGTCCGAAGACATTTCCGTGGTCATGTGGCCAGCATGACTAAACACCAAGGCGCACGGAATGCTGTTACCTTCCCACTGAAGTGGTACCTATTTATCTACTTGCAATTTCTTGCTTTTGAACTGCTAGGTTGGTAGGGGCTGGAACTAGAGACGGGAGCTCACTCCGTCATGCAGCAACTTGGGTCTCGAACTGCTGAACTACAGACCTTCCACAGCCTGCAGTTCAGCGTCTTAACCACTTGAGCCACCGCAGCTCCTTATATACTTACTTGAAAGTAAAACCCCTTCAGTGAAAGTACTACTCTCCCTCCTAATTTCCTTTGTTTTTAGCCAAAATATTTCTCACCTGGCTGGCCATTTCTCTCCAAACCTATAAAAATAGCTAATTATCCGCTCTTTGGGAATCACCTCAGATTTTTTTTTATTGACACAAATTGCTTTGATAAAAAGTAGAAAAACAGTTCTTAAACTCCCCAACAAGAGCTAGTAATTAAATACTAGAGAAACAATCAGCTAGAAGAAATCAGGAAGTAATTAATTCGGTGGGAAGGATAAAAATGAGTCTTTGAGGGACACTGGCCCCACAAAGCCTCAGTAGCATTTCTTGCTCCCTCTTTGATAAAATAGGGGAACAGAACCCCGGAACACAATCACAAAAATACAGGAATGCAGTGGCTTGACCATCAAGTCATCTGGGTTATCTATTTTGTTTAAATGCTGGAATGAGTTCTGGCTATTCCAGAATAAATGCCTAGTTTAAACACAAGAAAACTTGCATAGATTTTGCTTATTTCACATAATTTATTTTGTTTTCAAAATACAGATTTTTAAATAATTCACTTTTTTTCAGCAGAAAAGGGAAAAGAACAAAAGATACTGAGAAGGTGGGAAAGTAGTCATTTAAGTATGCCATCATACACCCACAAAGTTTCTTTGGAAAATGGGTTACAAAACTTTGAAATTCACTGAAACCTTATTGTTGTGTCTTCCAGGGAAGTTCAGGAAGGGGAAATACGCATGTGTGGCCTCCACACTTGCCACTGGTCTCTGCATACACAGGTGTATACTTGGGGAGCTTTTTCAGGAAAATATGAGGGGGGAGAAATACTTCTAAATTGACTAAATCAATCTTCATTGACTACAACAACACATAGGAAGGCAAGAAAAGAGAAGCAAATGTCAATAATGCAATGTAATGAAATCAATGTTACATAAATCCAAAAGTGGAGTGAAGAGCAATGAAACAAAACTCCAGGAATTTCCCAACTCAGAGTTGGCAACCTACCTAGATATAGTCTAACTAGATCTTAGCCTTCAAATGCCCAAGGAGTATAGTGATTCTGGAATTAATGATCTACTGTTCCCTTGAGGTTTACCAGAGACTGACCTTTATTTATTTATTTATTTATTCAATTTATACCCCACCCTCCCCACGAGCGGGCTCAGGGCAGCTTACAACGTTGGCACAAAATACCAATAAAACATTTTAAAACAAAGCAATACAGATAAAACTCATAAAATCATAAAGTGCTAGTGATCATTCAGTTCATTGCTTGTGATGGCATACTAAGGATGTTTACAAGCTGACAGTTCCAGCTCAGTGGTCTTCCTGAGTCTCTTGGTGGAATAAGCCAGATGTTAAGGCTAAGGGCCTGGCTCGTTGATGGTAATAGTGAGGGCGGCTCCTTAGTGGAAAGCCTGGTGGAAAAGCTCCATCTTGCTGGCCGTGCAGAACTGTAAAAGATTCTGCAGGGCCCTGATCTCTTCCGGGAGCTCATTCCACCAGTAAGGAGCCACCGCTGAAAAGGCCCTGGCCCTGGTCATAGCGAGCCTGGCATCCTTGGGGCCCGGGAGGGTCAATTGGCTCTGTGACCCCAACCGCAGTGCTCTCTGGGGTATATTTGGGGAAAGGCGGTCCCTCAGGTATGTCAGACCCTGGCCATATAGGGTTTTAAAGGTAAGCACCAGCACCTTAAAGAGAATTCAGTATGCCATTGGCAGCCAGTGCAGTGCCTTCAGCACAAGCTGGATGTGCTCCCACCTAGGTAGGTCCATCAGCAGCCTGGCTGTGGCGTTCTGCACTAGCTGCAGCTTCCAAATTTGTGACAAGGGCAGCCCCATGTAGAGAGCGTTACAGTAGTCTAGTCTCGAGGTGACCATCGCGTGGATCACTGTGGCCAGGTCATTGCATTCAAGGAAGGGAACCAATTGCCTAATCAGCCGCAAATGGTAAAAGGCTGACTTAGCAGTGGCTGCTACTGTCGGACCTTGGCCATATAAAACTTTAAAAGTCAAAACCAGCACCTTGAAACGGATCCGGTAAGCTATTGGCAGCCAGTGCAGTGCCTTCAGCACAGGTTGGATGTGATCTTGTACAGAGAGACCCATCAACAGCCTGGCCGCCACATTTTGCACTAGCTGCAGCTTCCAGATCTGAGACAAGGGCAGCCCCATGTAGAGAGCGTTGCAGTAGTCTACTCTCGAGGTGACCATAGTATGAATCACTGTTGCCAGGTCATCACGTTCGAGGAAGGGAACCAACCCAGTAGAATGATGTCACCTAGGGATGGGCATAAACTGGGAAAACAGAGCTCAGTTTGGGTTGTGGTTCATGGCATGCACAGATCGTGAACCATGAACTGCCATGAACTTTTTTGTGCTAAATGAACCAGTTCGATTTGTAAAGTTTGTGATGCAGTAGAGCAACCCCCTGGCAGGCACCAAACTCACAGGGGATCCCCAACTGCCTCTACTCTTCTTGCCCTCCAAGTTTGGTGACAATTGGATTTATGGTATTCGAGTTCTGCCCCCCACCAGGAAAGTGTTTTCTGGGAAAATGATGGGCACAGGTTCTGGAAGTTAAAGAGTGTATAGAATAGATCCTGTGCAAGGTAGAGACACCACACTCATAGAAATTCTCCGGCTGACTCTTCCCTACCTGCCCTCCAAGTTTGGTGACAATTGGATTTACAGAGTCCGAGTTACGGGTCCCCAAAGAAGGTGCCCCATCCTCCATTGTTTCCAAAAGACTAAGGTAAACCAGATAATCTCTCAGTAAAAATGTGAAGGTGGGGGGCATTTTTTACAAGCCCAGCAGAACAAGTACAATGTTCCCAGTAGAACAGTGCCACTGTGGCACTGCAAACCCAACATGACTAAGGTCAACCCAGGAAAGTGCTTTTGGGAAAAATGTCAGGCACAGGTTCAAAAGTATATAGTAGGGGTGGCCAAACTGCAGCTCGAGAGCCACATGCGGCTCTTTCACACAGTCTAACAATGTTAATAAAAAGCAAATTTGCATATTTTTCAATAAAAATTTGTGTGTGATATTTATTCATGTCTTGCCGCTCTCAAACATCTGACATTTATTTTTTGTGGCTCTTACAGTAAGCAAGTTTGGCCACCCCTGGTATATAGGATGGACCCCCAGCAAGCTACAAACACCAAATGCACAGGGAACTTCTCCCTGCCACCCATTCCTCTACAATCTCTCCAAGTTGGAGGCAGATTACATTTCAGGGGTCCCAGTTACAGACCCCCCTCCCCCGCAAAAGGTTTTCCCATTGCTCTCTCTCGAAAAAACAGCTGCAGTCACAGGAGTCTACTGAACGGCTCAGGAACAAGCCAGTGACACCAAACTCACAGGGAAATTTCACCTGGGCAGACACCCACCCCCCAGCCAAACACTGGAAGCAAGGCAAGCATCCCTTCTACACTCGCAGCCCTCCCAAGTCTACAAAGGCAGCTTCTGAAGGACAGAAATGCAGATATCCCCAGAGTTTTGACGGGGATTCCCCAAAGTTATGCCATGACAGCTTGGTGGGCTCCCCAGCACCACCAGACCAGTGGAAATTAGTTTTCCATTTAAAGTGAATAGTGAGACAACTACAGAAAGGCAGACATGACAAGAGACTTCTGACAGGTGCTTCCCAAAATTATCCCACAAAGGCTTGGCAGGCAGGGCACCCCAGCCCCACCAGACCAGTGGAAATCAGAGTTGTCCACTTAAAGCAATTAGTGATGCCAGCCATGATAGAAAGGCAGGCATCTGACAGGATGGGGGCACCCCAAAGTAACCCTATGACAGCTTGGCAGACAGGGCACCCCAGCCCCACCAGACCAGTGGAAATCAGATTTTCCCATTTAAAGTGATCATGAGGTAAGTGTTGTGTTATGAGGTAGCTGTTGTTTCATGAGTTAGGTGTTGGGTGAGGGAGCCCACCCCAGCCTGGCAGAGGTGGCCATCCTCCCACCCAAGCGCCAAGGGCACAGTCTGCAGGCTGCACGCCGAATCACCCAGAGAGGAGGAAGAATGGGGGGACATGCATGGGGGCAACAGAAAGTCTGGATCCTACCCTGTGAAGTCCAGAGAGGAGTAGCCCAGCAGGGGGACATTGATATTGAGGAAGACCAACTCGTCCACCCTGGCTGAGTCGAAGCAGAAGCGATGGGGGTTGAGAATATCTCCCACTCACTGTGGACACTTGTGGGAGGGTAGGAGAGAAGACTCAAGGGAGATCAGGCCAGATGGCAGCCTTGAATGACCAGTACTCCTGGGATCAATGGAGACGGGCTCAGGGGACAAGGCAAGGAACTGACAACCAGTAGCAAGGCTTCTCCCTGGTTGGGCACTTTGAGGCAGAGGTGCTGAGCTGTGGCTCCTCCTCCTTCTCTTCCTCCCCCCCTCCCAGCCTCTTCCACCTGCTGTTCCCTCTGGCCACATCTGCTGGCCTGTAATTTCCACACCTCTTCGCAGTGCTTATGCTTCTGCTGCACAAGTTCTACATTCCAGAGAGCAATGCTGCATTTTATCTGGTAATCACAGATATAGGCCAGCCTGTAGTCCCCTTTGTCACAAAGAAGAGGCCTACCCACAACATTTCTGTCAATGCCCTGACCCGTGGGAGAACAGGCATTCCCTTGGGGTCTGGCTGCACTGCAGAGTCCAACATCCAGTCCAGCCCTCAAATCAGGGGGCGGACTTGCCCCAGGCTGGCTTGAGGACACGCACCATTTGGGAGAAGGTCAGACAGTCATTGGAGCTGATGCTGAGCTCCTATTCCCCAAGCATAGAGGAGATGGCTTCCTGTACCATGCTCTTCCACTCCACCAAACACACAATCATGGCAGTAGGTGGGTAAGTCCAGGATGATCTGGTATTCAGGCTCATCCCCTGCCTCTTGTGCAGTAAACGGGCAGACTTGATGCTGCGCGTGACATGGGTGGCCAGGTCTGCTTCTCAAGCATGGCAGCATTCCAGGTGGCCCTGACAGTGCTTCCCAGCCCCAGAGTATCCTTCACCAGCAGGTGAAGCAGGTACACCCCAGACAGACAATGCCTTTGAGGAACACAGCCTTCACCACAGCTAGCATGTTGGTGCTGGCATCCATGAGTACGTAGCCATGGACAATTTTGCTGCCACCCACCCTCTGTATCACAGCAGCAATGTTTTGTGATGTGTGGTCTGCATCCATCCACTGCACATGGAGCAGAACCTCTTTGTAGCCCAATGGCAGGATTGTCCTCTCATGAGGCCCGGGCCATACCCCAGACAGACAAGTTCTCTGGTTGCCACCAGTGGGCAATAAGGGAGAGGTAGCCATGCTGCTAGCTGCTCCAGAGGTCCACTGTGAAGTGCACAGTTTTGCCTTGCACTCTGAAGCGCTCACCCTTGACCATTACCACTGCAGAGTGGTGCATGATGGGCAAGACTCATCAGCTCATGGGCCTTCACATGGGAGCCAGGTGTTGTATCACCCAGCAAAAGGCTATGTCCTGCATGAGGGAGAAGGATTGGCCATCCACAGCAATTATCTTGCCAATTAGGCAAGTGAGTGCTTCTTGGACCCTCCATGTAGCCCTGATGCATGGCACTGTTCGTGTTCCCATGGGGATGAGCTCGTGGAGGGTGGCCTGCCTTGATTTCTCACCACCCACAGCACCCTGAATGTGGGGAGCCTTTCTTAGAGGGGCCTCCAGCTCCCCTTCCTCTTCTCCATGCAAAGAGAGAGTGGGCTTCTTCCTCCCACTGGCCACTACTCTTTCCTCCAATGGCAACATACTGGGGTGCACCCTTTGCAGCTGCCTGTGGAGAAGTTTTGGGGGTTTGCGCATGAGCTTAGCACACATGGCACTCTGCCACACAGGGTTCACTGGGGAGGGTGCAGAAATGTTGCACAGTGTGAGCTGGAAACAACACCCAGGCCTGGAGAAGGTGGGAGGAGGGACAGCTGCTTTCCAGCACTGGGCTGTGAGGGGCCACAGAGGGGTGTACTGGAAGCAGGTGCAGCAACATGGAGTTGTGTGGAAGGGGAGGATGCTTTTCCCCCCCCCCAATCACTGTCAGAGACTTCTCCAAAGAGTGTTATCAACCACTGAACTTTTGGCAGTGCTAACAACTCTTTGTCCTCTATGAAGAACCTCAGGAACAGATCAGGGAAAGGAGTCTGAGACCTCTGATAATGCTCTGGTAGGGACAGGGTCCTGTGGGCTGACAGGATACGTTTGGTGTCTAGGGACGGAGGTCTGTGATATGCAGGGGTAGAGAATTTCTTTCCCCCATGACAAGCACTCTTTGCACCCACTTTCACCCTCATGGCAGAGAGTGGTTGGTTCACTATCGGGGGGTGGGGGTGGGAGGGTATAAAATGTGGGTCCTCAGCGGAGGCACCCAGTAGCTAAGCCCCTCTGCTTGGCATGAGCAGAGAGATGGGTGGCTCAGAGCCCTGAGTCCACCTAAGACTCCGAAACCCCAAAAGGGGAGAGGAATCACAATCAAAATGTGTGTCCTCCACTGAGGAACCCACTAGCTAAGCCCCTCTGCTTGTTGTGAGCAGAGAGATGAGTGACTCAGAGCCCTGAGTCCACCTAAAACCACAACCCCAGCAGTGGAGTGGAGTTCCCAATCATGAGAAAATGTGCTCTGCTAGTTTGCTTTTAAGAAGAATCCTACTTTTCTTTGTAACTGAGAACAGCCTAGAAAAAAGAGGCTGCAGAGCTGAAAGTGTATATATAGCTTTCTGATCCCATAGAGCAGAATGGAAACTCTGTTACTGGCAGCCAGCAGTTCCTATTAAGCTTTGGAGGGCTCCTATTGGTGTTTCCAAGGCTGGAGAATTCCACCCCCCTGTTGCCTTGGAGTTTTGTAAACAGTTTGAGTAGAGACATACCATCTGGAAAAAGTAATCATTCACAAACCACCATAAACAGCACCAACGTTCATTAAATATTCATGCCAGGAGCTCTTCCACAGACATTGCCTCACAAACCATGAACTGCCCAAAATTCGTGATGAACTTTAGTTCATAAACTGGTTTGTATCCATTCCTTATGCCATCAGCAGGACCAGGGCCCGTTGTGTGGGGCATAACCCACAAGGACTTGTGGGGGGCACCTCATTTTCCTCTGTATCTCCTTCCCCACACTGTTTCCCACTTCCCCCTCCAGGCAACCCACATAACCTCAGCTTTCCCTGCTTCCTTCTTTCCTTCTCACCTACCCTGCCTTTAATTTGTCCCACATCTTTAGCTATATTTATTATTTATTTACTTTATATCTAGCAAATAATGGTAAGGGTATCTCACTACTAGCACTAATCTTTATGGTCATACTGATGTCACACAGTTGTTGAAAATATTTTCAAAATTCTTGTAAAATGGCTAGAATATTGTACATGTGTGTGTTGATCCATCATGTGGAAAGGATATAAGGCTGAAATCCTGACACAGTCAACCTTACTATAATTTGAGTAGCTTTGGTAGTACTTCCTTAGCTTCAGGATGCTGCCATAAGGTTAATTAGCTGGCTAGAGACAATAGGGAAAAGCCAAACATTACATCAGTGATTTATTTCTGAAGTGAGTCAGAAGCAGAAATAGTCTGCTTGATTCAGTACTATTAGCAACAAAAGATCATTGTCTACATGGAACCAGCTGACTGTTGTAGATAAGATGGCAGTCACAAAGACTTCTTTCATGGACCTGAAAGACTGGCAATACAAATCACTTCATTCACTGCATGGAGGATAATTCTGAGCATTGTGCAAGGGATGTATAAACAAGACTTCAAGCAATCTGGCTTTAATATTATAGTTAAGTGGAAATAATAGATAATATGGTTATTTTCAAGGGAAAAACCTAGCTGTATGTATATGCCTATGAAATATAAGAGATTTTAACTGAACCCTAATATTAAACAGACCCCTTAGAACTCATATTTATTGAGTTATTTATTAATAAATACATGGAAATAGTTTTTTAAAAAAAGAGTAAAGGTTTCCCTTGCTCGAAACCTAGTGGAATCCAACTCTAGGGGGCGGTGCTCATCTCCGTTTCCAAGCTGAAGAGCCAGTGCTGTCCGAAGAAGTTCCATTAGTCATGTGGCCAGCATGACTAAAAGCCGAGGTGCACGAAACACTGTTAACGTCTCACCGAAGTGGTACCTATTCATCTATTTGCAATTTCTTGCTTTCGAACTGCTAGATTGGCAGGAGCTGGGGCCAGAGATGGAAGCTCACTCTGTCACACGGCACTAGGGTCTCAAACTGCTTCAGCGTCTTAACCTCTAAGCCTCTGCGGCCCCTAAATAAATGGAACAAACTATCAAATAAGTAAGAAGAAGGCTGTTAGAAAGTGCAGGACTCCAGAGAAGAGGAATTAGCAATACAAAATTCCAGGGGTCCAGGTTGCCCTGAGGCAAGAGCTGAGAAAATACCTCTGGAAGATATTTGAACATACCTGTTCTAACCAGGCAACTTGTGTGGTTTCACTCACCTACCCCTGTAAGAGCAAGACGCATCTGGTGTATGTGCCACAGATTCATCTCAATTTGATTGATGGGTTTATCGACTGTCTTGGAATTCATTTGTGATTCATTTGGTCTCCAGAGAATCACCTAAGATTATCAGTAGGTCACAGGAAACTTTTGAGTGGTGTTATTAGTCTTCTACCTTCCTGCCGTTTTTGCTGTGATAGCCGCTAGTTTATAGTCACTGAGGAAAATAGAACAGAAAATGCTATTAGTGGGGACGAATGAAGTCAGGCACTTTTGGGAACTCTAAAAGGTCTGGGGACAGAATAGCTATTGGTCTTCCTGAGGAGCATGGGGGAGAGAAGACGTGCATTAATGGAAAATATAGTAATGAAATGTGAAGTCCAAAGAGGATAGTAACTGTAGATCTCACCAATGAAAAGTAGATGTCACAAGTGAAATAAAGCAGTCCTTTAGAGAAATTATTTAATTTTAAAATTATTTCTGTACTGCTTTTTCTGTCATAAACTTTATTTAGTGCTTTTTCTTGGCCCTGTATCTTATCCTTTTACATAAAGAAGGTGGCAGATACTGAACCTGGGAACGTCTTCATACAAAGCATAGCAGTCACTGAACTGATTGATGCTACATAATAACTAATCCTTATGAATACTTATCTTAGTTCTTACTCTAGCAAACCATTCTATGATTTCTTTGTGATAACAAAAGTTAGTTTTGTGAAATTGTGCCTATTGTTTGTCACAGATCTTTAAAAGTGGTATAGAATATGAAAATCTGAAATTGCAGAAGTTGGTTGCAGAAATGGCTTAGTGACGATTCAGCAGTGAAATATCATAGCATTTGTACTATATAACATAGATATTGTCATGCATTTAGGCCATACACTAATACTTATTAATGTGAACCAGGCAAACTTAGGCTTCTTTAAGTGCCATTGATGTGAACGGAAGTGCTAACCACCTGTTTTCTATTTAAATTGATGGGCCTTAGAAGTACTTAAATTTGCCTGAATTGCACACTGAAACTGTAGTTAGCCAAAAATAGTAAAAAGCCCAGTAGTACCTTTAAGACTAACAAACTTTATTGTAGCATAAGCTTTTGAGAAACACAGCTCTCTTCGTCAAATGGATAAACGGTATGAGGAAACTGGCCAGAGATATATAGGGGGTAAGGGGAGAGGGGAGAGGATGCAGAAAGTGCCATCCTCTCCCCCCTCCCCTTACCACCTATATATCTCTGGCCAGTTTCTTCATACCTTCCATGCATCTGACAAAGTGAGCTGTGTTTCTCAAAAGCTTATGCTACAATAAAGTTTGTTAGTCTTAAAGCCAGTTTGGTGTAGTGGTTAAGTGCACGGACTCTAATCTGGGAGAACTGGGTTTGATTCCCACTCCTCCACTTGCACCTGGCTGGATGACCTTGGGAAAGCCATAGTTCTGATAGCTGTTCTTGAAAAAGAGCAGTTTCTGTCAAGAGCTCTCTCAGCCCCACCCACCTCACAGGGTGTCTGTTGTGGGGAGGGGAAGGGAAAGGAGTTTGTAAGCCGCTCTAAGACACCTTTAGGTAATGAAGGGCCGGGTATAAATCCAATCTCTTCTCTTCTTCTTCTCTTCTTTAAGGTACTACTGGGCTTTTAACTATTTTGTAGGAACAGACCAACACGGCTAACTCCTCTGGATCTAGTTAGCTAAAGTTAACTATTTTCATGTCCTATTACTTTCAATGAGAGAATTGAGAGCCAGAAGTATTTTTAATTCTGCCCTTCCTCTGATAGATCATAGAGTAGCACATATCATTCTCCCCTTCTCCATTCTATCCTCATCCCTGCATGGAAGGTTAGGATGAAAGAGTGACACTCAGTTCATTTATAGAAGAGAGAAGATTAGAACCAGGATAATTCAGAGGCTAGTGCAACCCTCTCACCGCTACACCACAGTAATAGTAAAATTATGGTATTGATACACCTACATGTGTTATATAGTAAACTGTATATGGTCTTCTAAATGGCTTACTCTAGAGGAGATTCAACCAATATGCATGGCTTGAGGACTGTAGACATTATACAGTATTCTGCAAGGCCATGAAACTGGAAGGAACTATATGAATTATTCTCACACAATAGATTTTTTCTAAGGGCTTCCTTGCCTCCCTCAACCCTGTCCCAACTGCTTTTTAAACTTACCTCAGTATGGAATCGTTGTGCTGTTACTATGGCTTATTTGCTGATGCAATAAAGACAGACTTTAAAGATCAGTTCAAGGATTTAGCACCAGTTTTTAAAAGAGAAAATGTCACTGGTGCTATTTTTCCTTCTCATTTTGGTCATCTCTTGGTTATCTCTGTAAACATTTCTTGTGTCACACTTGTTAGGAAATTTCATTAATATAGCAATGCTTGCCCAGTCATAGAAGCATGATACTGAATGCAGTAAATAAATCTCCCAAGAAGTATATTGCAAAAAATGTAAACTTATATTTATTCAAGTAGATCCAGTTCACATTCAGGTTGCAGTCGAAAGGAGAGAAAGAAGCATTGTCCAAAGAGTACTTTCCCTGTCACAAATCGCCAGCTTGTCCATCATTGTGTGTGTGAGAGTATGAGGGCACTGTATCTACAGGGGAGACCTGTAGAGACATGTGTCTCCATGGAAGGCTATGTGAAGAGTAAGAGGATGAAGAGAGAAGAGGACGAAGGGTCAGAGGGCAGCTCCCAGGTTAAGACAGGGAGGCATCTCATTCAAGGATATAGCATCTATACACACTTAAAGTGATGTAGCATGCCCCCCCCCATGTCCAGGCATGCTGAGTCACTCACTCCAACTTAGGGATGCCATCCTCTAGGTGGGACCTGGGGTCCCCCTGGAATTACAACTCATCTCCAGACTACAGAGATCAGTTCCTCTGGAGAGAAAATGGATGCTTTCAGAGGATGGACTCTGTGGCATTGTACCCCACTGAGGGCCCTGTCCTCCCCAAGCTCCTTACCCAAATCTCCAGGACTTTCTCCAATCTGGATCTGGCAACCCTATCCTCCACTGCTGGCTGGGGGGGACCTAGCAACACTATGTCAAACCCTTATATTGCCTTTGGAACTTGAGAAAGTTTAAAGGGCAGTTTGAAGGTTTTATACAGGCAACCCTATCCTCCACTGCTGGCCAGGGGGGACCTAGCTCCTTACCCAAATCTCCAGGACTTTCTCCAATTGGTATCTGGCAACCCTATCCTCCACTGCTGGCCAGGGGGGACCTAGCAACACTATGTCAAACCCTTATATTGCCTTTGGAACTTGAGAGTGTTTAAAGGGCAGTTTGAAGGTTTTATACAGGCACCTTCTGGGAGTGAAGCTTTTAGGGAGAGAAAGGGAATGAGATTTCCCACATCCTTATGGAGTGTGTGCTGTACTCCTAAACTTTTACAATGTTTTGAATATATGACTTCTTAGTTTGCAAATTTTCTGCTGCACCGTTCAATATTTATAGAAAGAACATTTAAAAGCATGTGGACAAAATCTGCTTATTTGGAGACATGAAATTTTAATATATCTATCAAATAAAAATGGAAATATATCTTGCTAGAAGATGCAGAAGTTTACTAAGCAAAGAGACCATAAATTAATGCATGCTAAATTGCTATACACTTAAAAATGGCCCATGTCACAAAGAGCAACAAATGGAAACAATATATTTACTTTTATGATTAAGACATGGCTCACCTGATAACATTTTATTGTATTTTGGGGGGTTATGTTGTATTTGTATGACTTCTAAATTCATAATGTTCATGAATCTGGAGTAAGCAAGTAACAAATCCTTGTGAATATTTGGACTTCGATCTCAATCTAGTTGCAAGTTCTCTTGTGGAATCTATTGAAATGGATGACAGCTGTGCAAAATTATAATACAATTCTTACCTAGCTTCCATTTGTTTTAATTGGCAATATGCAGAAACATATCTTTGTAAAGCAATGCCCTTGAACAATTAAAAAAAATCTAGCTTGGTATTAAATTGTAAGTATAAATCATGTAACTTGAATTGCAATTATATTGCATATGTCTTATTTTTCTGATGTATTTTATCAAGAATATAGTGTTTATATTGTAAACAACTTTCCATCATTATGCATACTCTGCACTATTTTGAATTTTCACTGAAAGATTTTAGCCGCACTTTACAATATGGTCTGGCTCTCTTATTTGAGTAGAAATTGAAGACATGGCTATTTCTGTCTCAACATAATTTTGGATATATTGTATTGTTTTGCAAACAAATCATTTCAATTCAGTGGACTCTCTGTTGCACACTTTTTTCAGATGACGGTTGCTGCTGGTACGAGCATTGAGAATAACATTCAAAGGACCATATCCTGCCCTAATGTATGTTCTATATATCTTGGATTTTTGTCTGATTTAAATGCAAAATCTCATAATGTGAATTTGCTCTTTGCCATTTATAAACCCATGCTCATTTCAGATACTGTGTATTATACTACAAGTTGGGGGTCATAGTTAGTTCTGAGTTACCATCAAAGAGTTTCGTTGCCCCCCAAGCTGGAATAAAGAGGTGGACACGGATATTGGAATAACTATAGGGCCACTTTATTAACAATAACTTTAATTGGAAAATAACGGCAAGGGCAACAGAGTTTGCGGTATGCCCAAGGCCAAGGGGTCAAAGATCCCCTCCCTTGCCATGTGAAATAGGGTGAGCCACCCTGCTCCAAGCGAGAGCCTTCAGCCATGGCTCCCGCCCAGCCGGCTAGCTGTTGTAGGACAGCCACGTGGGCCCATCCCCCGAACTGCAGGGCCCAAAGGAAGGGCCTAATCAGGGCAGTCCTGAAGGCAGTCTGTTTTCCCCGCCCCGTGCCGCCAGGCACAAAGGCTGTACTCACTTGACCCCTTCAACCCCAAGAAGGGGTGCCAATTGGTGCTCACCAGACCGCAATCTGTCTCAGCCTGAAAACCCTGCCAACTGTAAGTGACCAATCTAACTAACACAGCTCCACCCTGACAAAAAAACCTCGCAACACTGCTGCAGTGCAGAGTAGGCAAAAACACCCCTTCCCATGTTCCAATCAGGAAAGGGTGAAAAATTCCTACCCGCCCCCCAAAAAACTGGGCTACCAGCCAAAGCATGTACTACTAACAGGGCGGGAGGGTGGGCTGAGATCCACTGCAGAACTGTGGCACGGAAAGGGAGGGGCTGATGTATAAGCTTTTCGGCCCCTCCCCTTTCAGAGGACCTGTAAGCGGCGTTTTTGCCGCCCGAAGAAATGGCCTGCCTCTCCAGCTGGAAGGCAAAGACACTTCCCCAGCCCCACGGTCTCAAGGACCGGGGGCTGTTCGAAACGCATTATCATTTGATAGGTCTCCAGTAGTATCTATGGTAGCACATATTGGTCAGGGTTGCTTACCTCCTGGCTTAGGCTCCTGTCATTTGGAATCAAAGAATGTAGGACCTACAGGCTATGTTTACTTCTAGATTGGGCCTGAATACACAAACTGGAAGGCAACTCCATTGTTAGCATATACACATGCATGGCTTCTCTATTTCATATGAAGATCTAATAGAAAGGGAGATGCTTGTTTTTGTTATTAATCAATATTCATATGCTTGTAGTATAATAGCAGTTGTTACATTCCACATTAACAACTTCCATAAAAAGAATTGCTTGCATTAAATCTGTTTCTTTCATATTGTTAAGTTTAATAATTCTCAGATGTATGCTCAGTCTATGTGTGTGCACGCTCATGCATGTTTCAAAATGTGATTAATACATACAAGATGGGTAAAATAAGAAAAAAGAATGCTGTATGTTTGAATGACCTATACACATTCAGGGCAATAATGAGAATAAATATTTGGAGTCAGCAATAAACAAATACCATGTTAACAACTGGATCAAGTTTTTTTGTGGCTTGAAATTTGTAACCAAATTTATTGTTGCAATGTGAAGCAGAAGGATTGTCCACATTTGTTTCTATCAAAAAACTAAATTCATGCTATAAATACATTAAAATGACTAAAAGTCTATGTATATGTTTATTGTGCCATCAAGCAGCTTCTGACTTATGGCAACTGTAATGATTTCATGTTTAACTGTCTGTGTGTGTCTTTAAAAGTTTAGTTGCATGGCGATGAGAGATAGTCTAAAGTGGTTGAAACAGGCAAGTGGTGTGATTAGTGATTGGCAGAAAGGGGGAGGGGTTTTGGAAGTGATGCTGTGTGGATGATTTGTATGTCAGTCAAGAGTTACAGTTTAGACAGTTAAAAAAGACAGTTGTTAAGTCAGTTAAGTTCTGTCTCTGAGAGAAGGAGACACATCCCTGTGTAGGATAAGTTAGTCCTGTGTATAAAAAGAGTAAAGCAGTCTTGTATGATATAAGAGTTCTGAGTTAAATATTTGTGTGTGAAAAGAGAGACATTCAGTTCTGTGTTATAAGAGTTATAAGCTAAAAGCTGAGAGTCTAGGAAACAGTAAAGATTATATAGACGTGAAAGAAAAGTGTTACAAAGTTACCTATGAAAAATCCCTGTCAGTAAGGAGCAAACTGTGTGTTATACCTACTTTACTAGTTACATAGTTCTACCCTCTACACATAGTCCCTTGAAAGCCTAAAGACCCGACCTACCTACCCAGTAGAAAAAATATTATATTATAAAGGTTTGGAAAGCCTTAAAATTTCCTGGTGGCAGCCGGATATACAAAGTAAAACAAAACAGAAAAAACATTTTAAAGTAAAACCAAACCTCCCCAGTTAAAGAGTCGTCACAGCAACCCTATGAATTAATGACCTCTGAATTGTCCCATCATTAACAGCCTTGCTCAGATCTTACAATCTGAGGGTCATGGCTTCCTTTATTTAGTCAATCCATGTCATGTTGGGTCTTCCTTTTTTTTCCCTGCTGCCTTCAATTTTACCGAGCGTTATAGTATTTTCTAGTGACTCTTGTCTTCTCATAATGTGACCAAAGTACAAGAGCTTCAGTTTAGTCATTTTAGCTTCTAGGGAGATTTCAGACTTGATTTGATCCAGATTCCACTTTTTTGTGTTTTTGGTGGTCCATGGTTTCTGTAAAACTCTCTTCCAGCATTACATTTCAAAGGAGTCAAGTTTGTTCCTGTCAACTTTCTTCCAGTGGCACATTTTAGTCCAGTGGCACCTTTAAGACCAAAGAAACCTTCCTAACCCTTTGTTGTAGTTCACACAGTCGAGTCCGACTCTTCACGACCTCATGGACCACATCGTGCCAGGCCCTCCTGTCTTCCATCGTGCTCCGGAGTTTGCTCAACTCCATGTTCATTGCATCGATAACACTATAACCATCTCATCCTTTGCCGTCCCCTTCTTCTTTGACCTTCAATCTTTCCCAGCATCAGGCGTCTTTTAATTTCATGTCTGCAGTCACCTTCTGCAGTGATCTTGTACCCCAGGAACATGAAGTCTGTCACTGCTTTCATGATTTCCCGTTCTGTTTGCCAAAGAGTGATGGGGCTGGATGCCATGATCTTAGTTTTTTTGATGTTGAGTTTCAAGCCCACTTTTGCGCTCTCCTCTTTTACTCTGAGCAAGAGGCTCTTTAGGTCCTCTTCACTTTCTGCCATTAGAGTGGTATCGTCTGCATATATGAAGTTGTTGATGTTTTTCCCAGCAATCTTAACCCTTTACCTATATGTAATGGTTGATGACTTCTGTTTCAGTGTATAGAAAGAAGTGCATGTGCACACAAAAGCTTATATCCAGCATGTCTTAAAGGTGCCACTGGACCAATCCACCTCAAACTTTCTTCCTTGTCCAGCTTTCACACCAATACATGGTAATGGGGAGTACCACGGTATACATTATCTTGGTGTCCAGTGACACATCCTTACACTTAAAAATCTTTTCTAGCTCCTTCATGGCTGCCCTTCTCAATCTCCTTTTGATTTCTTGATCTCCCTTTTTGTTGATGATGGAGCCAAGGAATAGAAAATCTTTAACAATTTCAGTTTCTTAATTGTCAGTCTTAAAGTTGTGTTATTGTAGTCATTACTTTTTTCTTCTCAATGTTCAGCTATAATCCTGTTTTGGCACTTTCTGCTTTAACCCTCATCAGTAGTCATTTCAAGTATTCACTGTTTTCTACCAGTAATGTGAATCTATCTGCATATCTCTAACCATTAATTTTCCTTCCACCAGTTTTTAACTCCACCTTCATCTGAATCTAATCCATGTTTCCTTATGATGTGTTCTGCATATAGACTGCATATAGACTGCATATAGACTGAACAGACAGGGTGATAAAATATATCCTTGTCTGACACCTTTGCCAATTGGAAACCATTCTGTTTCTCCATATTCTGTCTAACTGTGGCCTCTCATCCAGAGTATAGGTTGCACATCAAAACAATCAGATGTTGTGGCACACCCATTTCTCTTAAAACCAGCCATAGCTTTTCATGATACACAAAGTCAGAACCTTTGCTATAATGTATGAAATACAAGCTGATTTTCTTCTGAAATTCTCTTGTATCCTCAAGTAACCAATGAAAATTTGCAACATGACCTCTAGTGCATCTTCTTTTTCTGAATCCAGTTTGAACATCTGGTATTTCTTTTTCCATATATGGTCATTGTCTTTGTTGTAAGATTTTGAGCATCACTTTACTTGCATGAGAAGTTAATGTGATAGTCCAATAGATGCTGCAGTCTTTGGAAATGGAATGTAGATTGATCATTTCCAGTCTGTGGGCCATTGTTTTGTTTCCTATATTTGTTGGCATATTCTTGTTAAGATTTTGATAGCGACTAAAGGCTTAACTACATGTTATGTATTAAAACATGGATTATGATGAAAAGTTGTGAATGGTTGAAGGTGAACTCCATTTCAAGGAAGGAATTGCTGGGTAGGAGAGTGACTGCAGCTGGTGTTTGGGGATTCACTGTTCCCCTACCCAGCATTTCTCTCCTCCCTCAGTTGTAGTTTTCCCAAAGTGTCTCTGAGATCAGAATAACTCTGGTAAGAAGTAAAAAGTGGTTGAGTAAAATCTTAGTGCAGGGTGTCATTTGAATGTGTGAGTTAAATATTTCCATAGTTACTAACCTTAGGAAATGACACTGCAATTATTCTACATAATGGACACGTACACATGGACACTTAAAGCTGCCTTACAGAATCAGACCATTGGTCCATCAAGGTCAGCAACAGCAGGTTTGGACTGCCAGTTAAACCAGGTTTTCCTAGGTAATTTAGTCTAAAACAGAAAGTCCTTTTAGCAGATGAGCAAGAAGAAGGTAAAGAAAAGGCTATCCAGGATTATTCTCAGACACAGATAGAAAAACATTTCATCCAAATTATCTATTGTTGACTTCCGGTTTTTGGCTGCACAATGGTGGATGTGACCCTGATGAGCTCCTGGGGTCACAATCCAAACACCAGCGGATAGAAGGGGGTGCGATTGTCCACTACCCTCCCCCGGAGCCCTTGTGCTTTGGCTCCTAGCCATGGGGCTTTTGAGGGATTGCCTCTTTTCCGGCTAGATGCCGGGGAATTGAGGCTTCCCTCCACCCCAAAGGTCCTGCCACTGTGCGACCGCATGGCTCTAGAGTCACTGACCGGGACAAGCGTGTGACGATGGGGCGTTTTACATGTACCTGAGGTGGGTCCTAGGACCAACGATGAACTGTGAGTCGTGGTGAATGCAAAACACCAAGTTTCGGCTAGAAAGCCCCTCTGATTCAAGCGAGTGGGGAAGGGAACTCCCAGACATGATATCCAAGCAGATCATTTTAAAAAGAGGGCACCGGACGTGAAAGCCATAGAACTGATTTAAGAAGCACACAAGAGCGCAGTAAAGCATTTTGGTGGAAAACAGAGACTTTGGCAAACTTTTCTAAAAGTAAACAATCCTCAAAAATGGCGGGGTGGAGAGGCGAGAAAGAGAAACCAACACAGCTTAAGCCTCCTTTGGGAAGTAGAAGCCTGAGACCGGAAGCTATCGACGAGCTTTCACAGCTATTAGATGAATCATTGCACCCTCTGCTGGACCAGATGACAAACATCAATCAGCAATTGACTACTTTGAACCAGAACTTTGCTGCACAACAACTGGAACTGAATGAAACTAAGAAATTAACAGAGCAAACAGCAGAAACACTGAAGAAAGTTAATTCCAAATCTAAAAAGGTGAAAAAGCATGTACAGGAGTTGGAAAAGAAAAGAATTACTGACAAATCTCAGCTTTTGCAACTACAAATGGAAAAAGCAAGCTTTATCCTGAGATTCCAAGGGGTTCCCGAGACAAAAGGAGAGAATCTAAAACAAGTATTGGGTGATTTACTTGCACCAGTGGCAGATTTGAAAATGGAATATCTTCAAAGTGAAATGGATGTGGTCTATAGATCATATTGGGAATATATTTTAAAAAATAATCAACCTGGAGAAATAGTGGTTAGAGTCTCAAAAAGACATGTGAGGGACCAAAGTCTTAAAAACTACATCAGGAACACCCCTGAAAATCAATGGCAATACCATACGGATACTAAAAGACATTCCATTTGAAATTAGAAAGAAGAGGAAGAAATTCAAAGACTTGGCATTGTTTCTACACACAAACAACATACAGTACAAATGGTTGGTTCCTGAAGGCCTACTCTTCAGAATAAATGGGGGGGGAGAAAGAATTGACTCTTTTAAGAAAGCAAATGAGTTCTTGAAGCAAAAACTGGGAAGGTCCAGAGAAGACGACAAAGATGAAGACCAGGATAAAGAAAGCAGTGAAAACTCTTCTTCAACCACTGAGGAGGACTCTGATTTGAAGTTGGGGAAAGATTATGATTTGAGGAAAAGAAATGCCAAGAAATGAGATGCGGAGGAACTCTGAATTCCACCTTTAAGAAGCTACATTTAAGTTTGATGCTTTTGTGATTGCCTTAAACAGTAATTGATATTGGGTTTGGGGGAATATTGGCTAGATTTAAACATTCAAGCTCATTGTATTATTAATAGATTAGATTAATCATTTTATAATCTTATGTAATGATCTTCACTTGGGTTTTTAGTGGTTAACTTTTCTTTCTCCCATTGATATTAGATTCCCTTCCCTATTTTCTTTATAGTTTATAGAAAAGCAATAAAAAAATCCCTTTCGGGGGACCAAAAAGCAAACAAACAAATTATCTATTGTTCTCTGTAAATTGGGGACAGGAGGAGTAACTACTGCTTCATGATACAGATGTAGCTCAACATTACCCTAGGAATAATTACTCTGGGAAAATACAGATGTTATGGAGATATGACCTAGTCTACAATTATAATTACACAATTAAAGTGTCTTTGTGGATTAATCTGGTTCATATGTTCAAAATAAGTTAGAAAAGGACCAAAGCTTGCCTTATCAGGGTAGTCTACAGAACAATAACAAAGGTACTAAAACAAACACAAATAATTCAATAAACTTTGTAAGTTTTGGAGGTCTCACACTTAGTAGCACTCTACTGCTTAACAACACTGCACATAGGAAAGGATATTCTTTCTCCATCCATTTGAACATTGTTGTATGATCTGATTATGTTTTTCCTATAGTTGAAGTACCTAACCTAAGGTATTATCTGACCTAGGGAGCAATCCTAAGCAGCTGTACTTAGGAGTAACTCCCATTTTATCCAATGGGGCTTACTTCCAGAAAAATGTTTTTTTTAGGATTGTAGGCTTAGAAGATGTCTCAGAAATTAAATTGGTATAAAATGTGGCAGTGAGACTCCTGTCAAGAATCAGCTACCTGGAACATAAGACTTCAGTGCTGCATCAATTTCACTGGTTACCTTTTTGCTTCCAGGCCCAAATTAAAGTTCTAATTGTCATCACTAAAGCCCTTCAAAGCCCAGGATTCTCATACTTCACAAACTGCATCTCAATGTTGTTAAGATTGTGTTCTGTTCTATTTGCTTCTACACATGGATCTCCCAGTATAATCCCACATGACAACTGTGCTCTTTAGACAATCTTTGCCTGGTGTTGCCATCCCTAGGATAATCCATATGGCAATAGTTAGGTCACAGGTGTTGCAGCCAGAGGTCATTTTGGGGGGGATCGCGGGGGAACGCAGTTCCCCCGGGTGAGGTGCAGGGGGCGGGGCACATGACGAAGCCCCGCCCCCTGCTTCCGGCCGCCCCGCTTCCAGCCCTCATTCAGCCAGGAGGAGGCAGGAGAAGAGGGAGGGTAAGTTGCTTCCTCCCCGCCTCTCCCCACCCCTGCCTGCCTGGGGCCAGGGAGGGCCTTGGCGGGGCTTTCTCGCACTCCCGCTGGCCTTGCAGGTCCACCGCCGGGCCCCTGATGTCAGGGTGTGTGGCATATGCTAATGAGTTATGCTAATGAGTTCCCCTAGCTCTTTTTCTACGAAATGACCCCTGGTTGCAGCCCTAATATAATAAAGCTGGAAAAACTCACCATTAACTTTGATAAATGAACATGAGCAGGATGTGGTATTCAGTGGCACAACAACAAATTGCAAGGGCACAAGAATAACATAATTGTCCATTAACATATAGAAACAACACACATTTAAAACATAGATTAAAAAATGAAAACAAATTTGCCAAAACAGTTTATCCCCTACAAGTGCTCTCCTAAATACCTCTCTTACCCACTCTGGAAGGTCATTTCAGACAACTGAGCCTACCACAGGAAATAGTGAGTAGAAGTGTTTTGACAAAATGAAATGTATCCACTGAGTTTTCCTAAACTGGGGCATGTGTCTCTGTCAGTGCAATCCTAAGAAGAGTTACACCTTTCTAAATGGTACAGCATCTGTTTGGTATGCAGAAGGTCCCAGGTTCAATCCCTGGCATCACCAATTATACTGAATCAGACCATTGGTCCATTAAAGTCAGTATTGTCTATTCAGACTGGCAGCAACTCTCCAGGGTCTCAGGTGGAGGTCTTTCATCTCCATAGTAATGCTATAGATTCCTAAAGAGAACTGATGTAATTTCTGGGGTTTCCTTGTCAGACAAGTTCAGATATACCAAATTTCTCATGGACCAGATATTAAGGATTTGCCTAACAGCATAATCCAAGATATATTATTTTCCTTGGAACTCAGGATGAGACCCCAGGCATCTCCCATCCAGACCTCTACCAGACCCAGACATCCTTAGCTTCATGTGTCTTTAGATCAGGGTATCCTCACAAATCCCAAGTTATGCAGCTGTACTGGCAGGGTTCAGTACCATACAATACTGTTAGTAATATATTTTGAAGTATTGAAAGCTGACTGGTTTAAAAACTTTTATAACTACAAAATTAGAAAACCATGATGGACTTTTTGTTGAAAGGTTTTCATTTGGCTAACTCCAATTAATGGTGCTTTTTGGTAGTCAGCTAAATGTGGGTTTTTGGATTCATGACAGACCCAGTTCCTTGACCTTTTTTTTTTTACAGGATGGTGGAATAGATGGATTCATTTTGAAATGATTTATGAGGATTAGTTGAAAGTATAAAATGGCCCATTCTGTCAAGCTCTGCATTATAGCCACATTCTCAACCAGTACAGAAGGGCTGTGTGTATCTCAATGCCTTGGATGCAAGAAATGCAAAAAGCCTGTGGACATGTATTTCCAGGGATCCCTGAATTCTATACATGGATTTAGCTGTCCTGGAAGTTATTTGCCCAAGGGGCTTCTTATACCTGACACACTGTTTTTAATAGTGTGGAAGAAGTGTCACATTCCCCCCTCCATGTGTTTGATTAGGCTTTGCAAACAAAGCTATATTTTTTAAAAAGAAGTTGATAATAACTCACTTTTTTCAGTTCTGGATATGATTCTATCCCTGAACACACAATCAGGGACTCTGTGTCCATTCCACCGCACCCCACAATCCCCGGAACCCTGGCCCACTTAGACACTTCTTTCCCACATACTTGGAGGTGGTAGAAACAGCATAGAGATTTCTTTGGAGGCCTTCCTATGCAGCCTCCATACCTCCACCCAAAATGCTTTGAAAGATGCTAAGTAGGATTGCCAACATCCAGGTGGGGCCTGGAGTTCTCTTGGAATTACAACTGATCTCTAGAGACTTCTCTAGAGAGATCAGTTCCCCTGAAGAAAATTGCAGCTTTGGAGAGTGGACTTTATGGCATCATATCCCTGGTGAACTCCTTCCCCTCCCCAGTCTGCACTCCCTGCAGGTTCTGGTATAGTGAAGTAGTGGTTAAGAGCAGCAGACTCTAATCTGGAGAACTGTGTTTGATTCCCCAGTCCTCCACATGAAGCCAGCTGGGTAACCTTGGGTCAGTCACAGCTCTCGCCGAGCTCTCTCAGCCCCACTTACCTCATAGGTTGTCTATTGTGTGGAGAAGAAGGGCTGGTGATTGTAAGCCACTCCAAGACTTCTTCAGGTAATGAAGGGTGGGGTATAAAACCAACTCTTCTGCTGCTGCTTCTCACACATCTCCATGAATCCCCCAATCAAGAAATGGCCTGCCTGAGGAGGTCAGGAAGGCTCCCACCCTTCTGTCTTTTTGCAAATTGTGTAAAAAGGAATAGTTCAGGAGGCATCTTCTATAAAAGTAATAGGACTATACTACAATGGAATGATTAAGGAAGGTGCTCTTTACAAAGAGTGAGACTGTGGACTCGACCACTGTGTGCATTATTGGTTTGCTGTATGTATTATTCTGCTCTTCTACTTATGTAATACCATTTTGTGCATTGTTTAACATATCATGTCTAATACTTTTTGCTTTGTTTCAAATTTCTGTAATCTCATCTGATTACATTGCTTATAAGATGTCACCTATTGACTGCATCAATTTACACTGTGTAATCTACCTTGAGTCTCAGTGAGAATGGTGGAGTAAAAATAAATAAATAAAAAGTTTCCATGGCACATGACACCAACACAAAGTTGTCTGGAAAACCCCCCTACATTTGGCACTGTCTGAGTATCCGAGATGCAGCCATTATAACATTTAAGGAGAAAATGAGGTATAATGACTTAGAAATTACAATACAAGCTCGAAAATAACTTTCAGAGACATGGTGCCTAGTTTCAAATATGGTCCAGTTTTCCCAGTTTGTATTATAGGCCAAGTAAAACACCCTCTCTTGAGCAGTGGTACAACTCCTACCCACAAACTGAAGTGGCTGGAAACTACATACAGCAGATATGGACTGGGTGACAACATTGCAACCTCACTTAATTCACCTGCCTTCATTGCACAACCTTCATCAAAGCAGGTACATGAAGGAAGAGTAGGGTTGCTAGCCCCAAGGAGATGGTCCTTCAAGTACCCTGGCTCCAAGGAATTTAGGGTTTAAAGATAAGAACAGGCCTTTTGAATTTTGCTCAAATGGGTAACCAATGCAGATCTTTCAACACAGAGGCGATACAGTCCCTGTAATCCCTGTAACAAATCCCTGACAACAGCCTGGGTGACACATTTTGGACCAACTGACATTTCTGGACCATGGCAGCTGCTTGGGGACTGCAAAGCCAGTGTGTCCTGGAGGGCATTGCACACCCCCTGAAGAAGCAGTTTCATAGCTTGGAGGTGATACTGGCTTCTGGCCTGCAATTGGAGGCTCAGATCTTCTCCATGAATCTCCTCCATGGCATGTAGTGCTTTTTATCAGCTCCAGCTGGAACTCCTGCTATACCTGCTCCTTGAGAAGTGTGATCTGGCCACAGTGATCCATGCTCTGATCACATCACATACCGTAATGTGCTCTATGTGGATTGTATTTGAAAACAGTCCAGAAACTATACTGGCTAGCAGTTTGCTTCTAGGTTCAATTTAAGACATTAGTCTTTACGTTTAAAACCCTTCACACAGCCTGGAACAGACATAGCTGAAAGCCCACTTCTCCTGGTATAATCCCATGAACTGAAATCCTCTCAGGAGACCCTTCTGTTAGCTCCATCAACCGGGCTGGTACATATGTCCTGCACAAGGACCATTTTTTGCTAATACTCTTCTATTTCCAAGGGATGTGAAGAAGTCTGAGCTGTGTTGGCATCATTCCCTAACTGATCATCACTGATTTTGTGAAGGGATATATTGGATTGTATTCTAGACTAGTGTTTTATGCTTGTCTAGTACTTTGGTTCTTTAAGTTGTTTCAAAATTAATACTAGTCTATTGTAAGCAGCCTTGAATAAAACTTAGAAATGTGGAGTATGCATTTTTGTATAAATACATTAACAAATCACTTCATAGCTCATTTTGTATGTCCAGCTCCTTGTTTGTTTTCCACTGTCTTATACTGCCCCCTTTCTTCTGACAACCTGATCTTCCAGTCTTTTTGTTATACTTTAAAATGTTTATAAACTGCTCCATACTTGAAGTTGTGTTGAATGTTTTTGGAATGATGATTTGCTTATTCTCTTCTTACAATTCCAATCTACAGAAAATTGGGAATTACACATTGAATAATCCTGTCATTTATTTTGTTTACATGCTAGATAGAGCTAGGAAGGAATATTATGTTGAATCGTCTAAATGTTCGTGATATATGTAACAAGGAAAAAGGCCCATTGTGGAAATAAATACAACGGCCTCTAGAAAGAGGCTCTGGGTGGGCGCCCCAGCCTTGGACACTCAGTGTCAATTTTCTGTGGTGACCTCAGCAGGGTATAATGACACTGAGTCCACCATTTTCTCCAGAGGAACTGATCTCTGCTACCTAAAGAACAGTTGTAATTTTGAGTGATCTCCAGCCCTCACCTGGAGATTGGCAACAATGGTTCCCCAAAAGGGAATAGTTGGTTTGGAGGGTGGAGTCTATGGCTTTGTACCTGTCTGAGGTCCCACGCCGCCTGAAACCTCACCCTCTCCAGGCTCCATCCCTCACATCTCCAGGAATTTCCCACCTGGAGTTGGCAACCCTATCTCCTTCCCAGCCAATCATCAACCTACCTTTATTTCCCCCTCACTCTTCAGCTTTCCACCCCCCACACACCTGCAGCCTCCCCCGTGCTCTGAAGCCCTGACTGCTACATCATATTGGCTGTCATATGGGGGCCACCTCAGCAGTATATAAGGATACAGAGCCCACCATTTGCTCCAGGGGAACTGATCTCTGCCATCTGGAGAGCAGTTGTAATTTTGAGTGATCTCCAGCCCTCACCTGGAGATTGGACACATTTTACCTCAGAACAGCAAAACTGTTTAGAATGTTAGAGGCAAAAGCCAATCAAGTTACATATGCAAACGACCTCTGTGTTCCGAGGCAGAGGCCAATGAGGCTGCATATGCAAATAACCTGTGTTCTGACTGGCTGTGGGGGGGAGAGGAACAGCAAAATGTTTAGAATGTTGGAGGCAGGACTCAGGCAAAGCAGCCAGTGGACAGGGAGACCCTCTGAATGACAGATCAGAGAGCGAACTGATTTTGGAGCGTGTGGAATGTTCTAGAGAAGTGCCACCACCATTCGGCTTTTATTTATAAGGAAGATGTGTTTCTGTTGAAGCCAGTGTGTGTGTGTATGTATATATTTATATATACACACACATGTATATTAAATATACATTCAGAACTCAACACTGATAAAATATCAAAGGCCAGGAAGATAAATTCTCTGGTACGTTTTCTGATAGTGCAGAAAAAACATTTCTTATCCTTATATCTTAAAATTACCTACAGGAGAGAAACGTATCAATTCAATATCCTCCCTAGGGTGAGGTATACATTGTAATTTTGTGTATGAATCAGAAGGAAAAACATTCCTAGATATGTATTCATATCTTAGCAGTAATAAGATTTGCCCTGTGATACAAGGAGGAAATGATGCTATTTATCTTTCAAAATGTTTGACCTTTTCCTTCTAAGAAAGCTTTAGAGTGTGATTCATAGAAAAATGAAGGTTTGGTTTAAAAGGTCTAAAACTGGGTAATTTACATAGGCACTGTTGTCTCTTTTACTTTAGAAAGTGCTGATCTTATAAATCAATGTGAATGAAGAACTGCTGGGTTTAGCCTGGGGATGTGACTTTCTGAATATTCATTTGTTTTTCTGTTTGATCTGGAAATTTTATTTGTTTTCTCTGCAAGTAAAAATCAGAAGGACTTTTCCAGATTATCCTTTATATAAACGTATTTTACAATCCAACAGTATAACACCAGAAGCTTTGTACAAAGTTGAAATGCATTCTGTTCCAGCATTCAGTGGCTATTAAAACATGTTTCATATCATCCAACATTGTGAACAAACATTAACTTGAAAGTGTCCTGGCTGCAATGTGTACAGGTTGGGGGAGCATCTCCCAAAATAATGGGGGGGGGCAATCTCTTTGGTATTGCACTGATGCATAACATAATTTCTGATGCAAAAGTGGAAGTGATGTCATCACATTGGGGTGATGGTCTAGGATTCCCTCTCCCCTCAACTTTATAGTTAAACCTCAGAGTTTGGAGTGCATCCTAGACCATTGTGCCAATGGGATGATGTCAGGAGGTGTGAACACAACCAGAATAGCTGAATTGTGCTCACTGAAGCAAGGGTGCTTTGAAGGCTTTGCTGAGCTCAAGCGGGTGTTTTTGTAAATCTGGTCTCAGACTTTGCCCTTAGAACAGGAGTAATTGTTTTGTATCTGCAGAAACCCTAAACTACAGAGGTATTCTAGGCACAGCTGAAGCTGGAAGTCAAGCCATCAACTAGCCAACATCAACTATGACAATCTCTGTCATAACCAGTTCTCCATCTCAGCCGGTTGGTGCCTGAGCAGCATTGGATCAGGGTACCTCACAATCTCCCCTTTCCACTACTTACCAAGGGTTTCTCTTTACTTCCTACACTCCCCATAACATTTCTTGTGCAGGAGGAAAGACAGACTCACATGCATACATGCACAGAGTGCACAGAGGACATGCTAGATATTGGGGGATGACACTCCACCTCCTGGAGCTAATGTTGCCCACAGGTAACAATAGCAGGAAACCAGTGGAGTGGGGCTCCTGAGGCTTGCACTGTGGACTCCCCTTAAACCAGTTCTAGCACCCCAATGTGCCACTCCCAGTCCCCAAGACACCTATTCTTGTTGGAAATGCTGTTCCAGAAATACAGAACAATGGTATCTGAGCAGTCAAACCACTACCATTGCTGTTTATTTATTTATTTACAACATTTGTACCTTGCATGTCTCCCACCAATAGGATTGCCAAGGTAGCTAACAAGTAGGCTGCGTAATAAAAACACATCTTAAAAACCACTAAAAACAAATAAAAACATATAATTCAAACAATTAAGATCAAATTAAAATATGCATACATAAAAACAACAATTAAAAGCAGGGCAGGAAGGAAAGATCGCTGATGGAGTGTTATATATTGGACTGTTTGAGCCATTGTAGACCTCGGGAAGGCGGAGCTGTGAGTTTACCCTACGCATGGGAAAGCTGGGTGAGTCTGGTTAGTTGTTGGGTGAATCTGGTTAGTTCCAATTACTTAAGAGTTGGTTCCAAATGTTGTCTCCGATACTGGTGATTATCCAATAAACGGTTAATTGTTGAACTACTGCAACTGCCTGGCAATCTCAATACTTAATAGGGAGAACACCAGACAAAACAAAAAGGGAGGAGATGGCATTTGCTTCTCTGTTGGGACACTGAGGCTTCTCTGACTGGACTAACCCTCCAAATTTTATAATCAGATGTGCCAGGCAGCACCATTCTGGATACAGCTCAGAGTTTCCTGCATCCCTTTGTCTACTTACCACTTATAAGAAATTTTCCCAGGAGCTATCTAAGCCATACATTTCCTTTACCTAACAAGGGTCAACATTCTTTCCTTGTTCCAATGTTGGCTTCGCTCTCCCAGCATCCTCCTCATTCCCCTTGGCCAGCAGACAATGTTTCCCTGCCTGAATTTATGCTTGATGCACAGCTTTGAAAGGTTTGCAGAGAGAAGAGAGAAAAAGAGATTGGATTTATACCCCACCCTTCACTTGGAGTCTCAGAGCGGCTTACAAACTCCTTTCCCTTCCCCTCCCCACAACAGACACCCTGTGAGGTGGGTGGGGCTGAGAGAAATCTGACACAAACCAGAGGTCTTTTCGTAGAAAAAGAGCTAGGGGGACTCATTAGCATAAGTCATTAGCATATGCCACACCCCCTGACATCACCGGAAGTGTGTCATAAGGCCACACCCCCTGACATCACCGGAAGTGTGTCATAAGGCCACACCCCCCGCCCCCAATGGTCCCGGCCGCTGCCGCCGGCCTTGCAGCTCCACTGCCAAGCCCCAGCATCAGGCGTCTTGGGGAATTGTGCCTGGCCAGCCCGGGCAAGTCCGGGCATGTCAGGCTGAATACATTACACCTACCCTGCTTCATGAAGCCACTGGAAGGTAGCTATCAGGGCTTTTTTTTCTGGGGGAATGTGCCAGAACAGAGTTCTGGAACTTCTTCTACAAAATTCTATTAAAAATGTTTAAAAGTTCATGAATTTTCAGTATATGAATTGAAAGCTTCATTTCCCTCTTGAGAGTTCTGGCACCTCTTTTTTTTTTAAAAAAAAAGGGGGGGGGAGCCCTGGTATCCCTGTTGATTTATTATACAGTGTCCAAAGTCAATAGTAGGGTAATACTTTCATGAGGGCCAAAAAAAAATAAATTACAAGTTAGTGAGGAACTCATCACAAAGCCAGAAGCTAGAAAGATTGCTCATTATTTCAGGGCATTTTGATAGGCTTGATCAAGGTTGCTTGGGGGATCCTTCAGCTGACCATGCTGAGCTACAACCATGGAATCCATTTCTACACCTAAAAATTAAGGAAGCAAATTAGTAGAACCTAACACTACTTTAAAATATTTCTTTTAACACCTGTATTTGCAGCATAGGAGAGTGTTAATAGTTTTATTCCAGCTGTTTAGATTTTTCATTACACTTTAAAAATGCTTGACAGTTTGGCTGTGTGGATGGTTTTGTCACTGATTGATGGCCAAGGTGTTTAATTAACGGCTAGAATGTTTATTCTTCCCTGCTATGCCTTTAACACTCGTTTAATGACATGAATGATCATTGCATTTCAGACAGGGGGCTGCTATGTTTGTTTCTGTAGGATGACACTAATCTCAGTTTCTTCACCATCCTTGATCGGGAACATCTGTTGAAATCACACACTGTTTTCCTCTTTTCTCAGCTGGATTTTTGAATATGTGTCACTACCCGTATGTTATTTTTAAAGCCAGGAAATCTCTTCTGTGATTAACCTTCCAATTATAACAATTATTTTAATCCTATTTATCCCCAGCAATAAGAAATGCTAAACAGGTCAGGTTGAAATGTGAACCTGATTTCTTCTACATCATTATTTCTGCAAAGAGACAATTAGAAAGCAATAAAAACAGAATTTCTGTTTATAGTGCATAGGCATTGACAAGTTGTCCCCCCCCCCTTAGTAAATTAAATGAATGGTGTTTAAGACAGTGTAATGTACTGCCGCCTTTCCACGTGTAAGGCATCAGCCTGACATGCCCGGACTTGCCCGGGCTGGCCAGGCACAATTCATCTGTAGCTTCAGTCGATAGACAAAGGATCCGAAGGATCCTAGCCGGCCCAATCAAAGGGCTAGCTTCCCAGCCAGGAGACCAATGGTCGCCCGGTTATTGTAAATAGCCTATCGGGAGTAGGGGGTGTGTTTAGGTGTACTTGGTGGCGGGCTTTCTGAACGCATATAAACCGGCCTGTGAGCGGGTTTCCTTTGTCTTGTTCCTGATCTAATAAAGTACTCTATGCTGAAATCACTCCACGTTTCCGAGTACTTTTCACTGGCGACGAAGGTGGGATCTACGACCCCATGAACAAGACCCGGACGCCAAAACAAGTATCGCACCGAGCCTGACGCCGAGGCCTCTCCGGGAACCGCGCAACGTCGCATCCCAGCTCTCCGGCAACTGCTCCTCGC
>NW_015167555.1:629618-651271 GCF_001447785.1 Gekko japonicus
GACAAGGAGGCTCTTGCTATAGTGGCCGGGGTGAAAAAATTCACCACTACCTCTACGGCCGGCCCTTCACGGTCCTCACGGACCATAAGCCTCTCCTGGGTCTGCTCGCCCCGGACCGCCAGACCCCCCAGATGACTTCGCCCCGAGTGATCCGGTGGTCCGTCTTCCTGGCGGGCTACAACTACAGGCTCCTGCACCGGCCCGGGAAGGCAATGGGCCACGCGGACGCCTTGAGCCGCCTGCCTCTGCCGGAAACGGAGCCTGACCCGGCCCCAGCCCATCACATCGCGCTGCTGGAAACGCTGCCCGACCAGCCGGTTCACGTGAAAGAGGTGGCCCGGCGCACCGAAAAGGACCCTATCCTCTGCCGCGTCCTGGACTGGGTGAGAAGGGGGTGGCCGTTGGCCTCGGCGGGACCCGACTTTGCGGCCTATGCCTCGCGCAAAGACGAACTGTCTGCTCACAAGGGTTGTGTGCTGTGGGGAGGTCGGGTGGTAATCCCTTCCCCACTCCGAGACCGAGTACTTGCAGCATTGCACGAGGCTCACCCAGGAGTGGTGCGGATGAAGGCGTTGGCTCGGAGTTATGTGTGGTGGCCCGGCCTCGATCAGGACATTGAGAGACTGGTGAAACTGTGCCAACCCTGCCAGGCGTTCCGGCCCGCACCGCCCCGAGCGCCCGATCGTGCTTGGGAGTCTTCCCACAAACCTTGGTCCCGGCTACACTTGGACTTTGCGGGGCCGTTCCAGGGACAAATCTTTTTCATTCTAGTGGACGCTTACAGTAAGTGGCTAGAGGTGGTGCCCGTACCGTCTACCTCCTCGAAGGCCGCCATCAGAGCAATGCGCCACATTTTTAGCTCCCACGGCCTTCCAGACACCCTGGTGACCGACAACGGCACAGCATTTACCTCCAGCGAGTTCCAGGACTTCACGAGGTACTGTGGGATCCGACACGTCCGGTCAGCGCTCTTCCACCCGGCAACCAACGGCCAGGCGGAGCGCATGGTGCGCACCACCAAGGAAACACTGCGCAAGTTCGACAGTAAGGACTGGGACTACAAGCTGGCGGTGTTCCTGTTCGGCCAACGCACGACCCCGCACACCGAGACCAGCTGCAGCCCGGCGGAGCTCCTGATGGGTCGTCGCCTAACCTCCCGGCTGGACCGTCTACACCCAGACAGGGCCCCCGAGATGGAACTGACATCGGAATCGTACGCAGCCGCCAGAGGGTTCTTCCCGGAAGACCCATATAAACCGGCCTGTGAGCGGGTTTCCTTTGTCTTGTTCCTGATCTAATAAAGTACTCTATGCTGAAATCACTCCACATTTCCGAGTACTTTTCAGACAGCATTTGCTTCCCTTGGTAAATTAAATGAATGGTGTTTAAGACAGCATGGCAGTTCTGTGGAAAACACAAATTGTATTTGATCTGTATTCATTACCCCAAACCAAATTCCAATGGGGTATTAATACATAAAGAAATACATAAATAAATTCATTACCCCAAATCAAATTCCAGTGGGGTATTAAGACATAAATAAATTCATAAATAAATCCGTTACACCAAACCAAATTCCAGTGGGGTATAAATATATACAGCACATGGGATGGGGAGCACAGAACATGAAAAGGTGCAGTCTGCTTCTATTCTCTACCGCATATAATAGGAGCTCTGAGGGGTGAGTTTTACAGGGAAAAGTCACAGTTCATTCCCTTTTCTACCACCTCATGGCCCTGGTTCAAACCAGGTACCTTGTAGTTGTTTTATAATATTAAAGATAACAGAAGAATACCTGATCATAGACTGATCTCATATGTAAAATGTAGTTTGGTCCTGATGAAATTAATCAGATATAAGGAGGTGTGTTTTTTTATGTCCTTCATGCTTACAACTCAAGGAATTAACAAGCTCTGATTGTCAAATAAGTGAAGGCCCATTTATTTCTTCTTTGTCATATAATTGCAGCCATCCTACAAAGAACTCTTTTGTGTAGCAACTTTCCTGTAATGCCTCTGTGGTCTGAATTTCTCTCTTTCTGCCCCCCACCCCTACCTCATCATTCTTTCGCTGTCTTTTTTGCTCATAACTCTCCTGGTCTCCCTTCCACACAGTATCAGTGGCAGAGGCAACTCCCCAGGAATCACAACAGATCTCCCTACTACAGAGATCAGTTTCCCTTACGGTTGCCAAGTCCAGGTTGGGAAATTCCTGGAGAGTTTGGGGTAAAGCCTTAGAAAGGTGAGTTTTGGGGAGTGAAGTGACTTCAGCAGGGTATAATGCCATAGAGACCATCCTCCAAAGCAGCCATTTTCTCCAGAGGAATTGATCTCTGTCATAGAATCTGTAGTGTATCAGGACCAGACCGCATGGTCAGCTTGGGCAGCTTCGCTCCGACAGACAATGGACGATACGGATCCTAGCTCGCACCAATCAGAGGGCTAGGCTCCAGGCTGAGAGCCTGTGGGACTCTCAGCCACTAGTTTTGGACCTATTGGGAAGTGGGGGGTGTTTTGGGTGGTGGATTCACGGGGGATATAAGCCGGCCTGCGAGCCGGCTTGAGTTGTCTTGTTCTTAATCTAATAAAGTACGCTAAGCTGAAATCACTCGTCCGTCTACGTACTTTTCACTGGCAACAAAGGTGGGATTCATCTCCCCTTGAACAGAGACCACGTTCCGGGCATCGCCTTGAGTCACCGCGCCGAAATCACCACCACCACCGTGCGCATCTTCGAAAGCACCGCTCATCGCACCGCTCCCAGCTCTGAGCATTGCACCGCTGATCACTAGAGCAGCACCGCACCGCTCCTTCTCTACGTTCGCTAGTTCCTGCAGTTCCCACGGTTTCCGCCATTCGCTTCCATGTGGAACCATAAGATGGCTGCCATACCAGAGAGTCTCCCTGCCTTCGATATCGCCCAACCCTCGCAGTGGAAAACCTGGCTGGAGACACTCAAGAGCCACTTCACGATCCACAATGTGATGGACCCAGGTATGGAGGCCCATCTCTTGCTTAAAGACTTGATAGTGCCCCGGTTGACCAAAGACGAGTCTTACAGTTCTTTGGTTATGGCGCTGACTGACCACCTGGCTCCCAAACCTACTATATTTGTGGAGCAAATTGACTTTTTTGTGAAAGTCCAGGGCCCCGATGAGACCGCCTCTGATTTCCTGGCAGCGCTACATCGGGCGGCCACCAGGTGCTCCTTTTCTGACCTGGCTGAAGCTCTCCTCAACCAGTTCCTCATGAGACTACGGGAGCCTAAGCTCTGGAGGAGACTGATCAGCCAGGATGACCTGGATATTGATAAGGCGATCAGAGAGGCCATCGCTTATGAAAAATTGCATCACGACCGCGATGCCCAGGCGGTCCATCGCACACAAGCTACTGTCGGCTCTGACGCCTCAGACGAGGACAAGGTGCTACAGGTCCACCATTGGCCATCCCAGCACCCGCATCAGCCATCCTCCAACTCAGGCAAAGCATCTTCGGCTACCTCAGCCC
The DNA here is from genome assembly GCF_001447785.1 of Gekko japonicus. Taxonomy (NCBI): domain Eukaryota; kingdom Metazoa; phylum Chordata; class Lepidosauria; order Squamata; family Gekkonidae; genus Gekko; species Gekko japonicus. The sequence continues at coordinate 633,125 of NW_015167555.1, forward strand.
CATATGCCAGCTGCGAGGAGGACCACGAACGAAGGTCTTGCCGGTTCCGGAATGCCGTTTGCAGTATGTGCAACAAATCGGGGCACATCTCCAGGGTCTGCCGCTCCAAAGGACAGCGCCCGAAGACTTCAGCCCACCAGACCTCGACAGACCAGCTCATCAATCTCCACTCCCTCTCGGCCCACCAGCAGCAGCACCTGGTATGTAACTTTCCCCCGGATGGCCCCAACAAAGTGCATGTTACGGTTCTCTTAGAGGAATCCCCCTGCAGCATGGAGATTGATACAGGGTCAACGTTCTCCATTATCTCCGCAGATACACTCCACCAGCTATGTCCCAAAGGGCCCCCCCTGCATAAGCCATGGGGTTTCACGTTACGGGACTTTAATAAGAACCCCGTGGCGGTCTGGGGCTGGTGCAAGTTCCGGGTGCAGTTCCAGGACTTTGATGGCCATTTAGACCTGCTGGTGGTGGAGGAGCGACTTTCCAGTCTGCTGGGCCTCTCCTGGTTCGGGCCCTTGGGACTATCTTTGAATGGGGTCAACCAGGTCTGGTCACAGGATTTTGGCACTGTGTGCGCTGAATTTCCCTGCATTTTCGATGGCACCCTGGGATGTTTCTCTGGGCCCCATATTTCTCTGGACCTTGACCCTGCTGTGCGCCCCATTCGCATTAAGGACAGGCTGCCGCCACTGGCAATGAAGCCTAAGATTGAGGCTGAGCTGGATCGCCTGGTGGAACAAGGGGTTTTAGAACCTGTGGCATCTGCCCGGTGGGAAACACCCATAGTCACCCCGGTGAAGCTGAATGGGGCCGTGCGCATTTGTGCTGATTACAAATGCATGCTCAATAAGGCTCTGCAGGCACACGCTTACCCGGTGCCGGTGATGAGCCATATGTTGGCTGCTTTGGTGGGGGCCGGGGTTTTTGGCAAGTTGGACTTGGCTTAGGTGTATCAACAATTGCCGGTTAATGCCGCCATGGCCGAGGCCCAGACTATCACGACGCACAGGGGGGCTTTCAAGGTACACCGCCTCCAGTTCGGAGTCTCAGTCGCACCGGGTATTTTTCAATCTTTTATGGATTCACTCCTAAAAGGTATCCCCAGAGCTCAGCCATTTTTAGACGACGTGCTGATCGCTTCCCCGGACCACTCGTCTTTTGCCAACCGGCTGTGGGCTGTGCTGCATCGCTTCAACACAGCCGGGCTCAAGGTCAAGTGGGAGAAGTGTCTGCTGGGGGTCCCTTGAGTTGAATTTCTGGGCTTCGCAGTCGCCACCTCTGGCATCCACCCCACCGTGGATAAGGTGAAAGCCATCACTTACGCACCGCCTCCGCGGTCCAAACCGGAGCTGCAGGCTTTTCTGGGGCTCCTGAACTTTTATCATTTGTTTTTGCCCCTCAAAGCTGTGGTTGCTGAACTGCTCCAGCCTCCTGGACAAATCGGCACCGTGTGTCTGGGGTCCGCTGCAAGCCGTGGCGTTCCAAGTGGTTAGGGACGTGCTGGTGTCACATTCGGTCCTAGCACATTTCAACAAGGCTCTCCCTGTTGTGCTGGTTTGTGACGCTTCGCATTACGGGGTTGGGACAGTCCAGGGGCATCAGCTGCCAAACAGCCGTGAGGTCCCGGTTGCCTAGGATTCACGGACTCTGTCGGTGGCTGAGTGCAACTACGTGCAAATTGATAAAGAGGCGTTGGCTATTGTGGCGGGGGGAAGAAATTTCACCACTATCTGTATGGGCGCCCCCCCGTTCATGGTCCTCACGGACCATAAGCCGCTGCTGGGTCTCCTCGCCCCCGACCGCCAAACCCCTCAGATGATTTCCCCCCATGTGCTGTGCTGGTCTATTTTCATGGCTGGGTACTCCTACACCCTCATTCATGGCCCGGGGAAGGCGATGGGCCATGCGGACGCCCTGAGCCGACTGCCGCTGCCAGTCTGCGACCCGGCTCTGGCTCCCACACACCAGGTCGCACTCCTGGAGTCCCTCCCAGATCAGCAGGTCCACATCAGAGAGGTGGCTTGCTGCACCTCCAAGGACAAGGTTCTCTGCCGGGTCTTGGACTGGGTGGTAAGGGGGTGGCCCGAGGCCAAAGGGGACCTGGACTTTCCTCCCTTTGCTTCCTGGAAGGACAAACTATCTGTCCACAAGGGCTGTGTGCTGTGGGGAAGCAGAGTGATGATCCCTAAGCCCTTACGGGAACGGGTCCTCGCCGCCCTTCACGAGGTGCATCCCGGGGTGGTGCACATGAAAGCCTTGGCTCAGAGTTACGTCTGGTGGCCGGAGCTGGACAAAGACATTAAGGACGTAGTAAAGAAGTGTCAGCCATGCCAAGCCTCTCAGTCAGAACCACCTCGAGCCCTGGAAAGGGCCTGGGAAGCCTCTCACCGCCCCTGGTCCAGGTTACACTTGGATTTTGCTGGACCTTTCCAGGGGCAGCTTTTCATTATACTTGTAGACTCCTGCAGTAAGTGGCTGGAGGTAGTTCCAGTACCCTCCACATCATCGAAGGCGGCCATCCTGGCAATGTGGTGGATACTCAGCACCCAGGGAATCCCTGACACGCTGGTCATGGACAACGGGACGGCATTTACCTCAAGTGAGTTCCAGGACTTCACGAGATATTACAGTATCCGCCATGTCCGGCCGGCCCCGTTTCATCCCGCGACCAAAGGTCAGGCAGAATGCATGGTCCGGACAATGAAGGACGCCCTCCACCACCTGGACTCCTCGGATTGGGACTATTAGCTGGCAGCTTTTCTGTTCGGCCAGCGAACTACACCCCACACCACTACGGGGCGCAGTCCAGCAGAGCTACTTCTCAGCCATCACCTGATGACTCGACTGGACCGCCTGCACCCAGACCGGGCACCAGTAGAAGCTCCAGCCACAGTCCTTAGCTTGGTTCCAAACACAATAGGGACCATGGATCCTAGACCACCCTGAGTCCTCCAATAGGACATTGGAGGGAAATTCAAACCCCCCAATGGAACTGTGGGTGTGCCTGGGTGGAGTGTATGTAGCCTTGCCAGGCCGTGTGTGTTCTCTTGTTGTGAAGTACAATAAATGCATCTAGTTAGCATGTCATAGTCCAAGTTTCCATGTGCGAACTCAGTACTTTACACCTACGGCCCTTTTTAGGTTTGTAGAAAGATCTGTCTTGCCTGTTCACTGCTCCAGTCATTGGATTCAAGTATCAAAAGATATCCTGACTTTGGTATTAGAATCTCTTCTTATATATAATTGTCTTTTTGTGTGAGACTTTTCCAGAAGATTCCACACGCTCTCGAATCAGTTGGCTCCCTGGTGTCTCTTATGAAGTGTCTCTTATGAAGTGTCTTATGAAGTCTGTCTCCACTGGCTGCGTTCCTGCCTCCCTTGCCATTGTCCTGCACACAGAAGTGCCACCCAGTATCTCAGCCTCAGTCTGCTCGAAGCTGACAGACGGGCTGGATGCTCCAGCGGGCAGGGGGTCATCAGGCCAAGCCCACTCCTGGCTGCGGCACAGTCGTCTTCACCTGAGCCTGGCTACAGGTGGTCGGCTGGGCTGTGACTGGATAATGGGTGCACCAGGCGTTCTAGCAGGTGGGGGGCATCAGGCCGAGCCCGCTCCTTCCGCCACCGTGGTCGTCTTCGCCCGAGCCCAGCTACAGGTGGCTGGCCGGGCTGTGACTGGACAACGGGCACGCTGGGTGCTCCAGTGGGCGGGGGGCTCAGGCCAAGGCCGCTCCTGCCATCGCAGTTGTCTGAGCCTGACTACAGGTAGCTGGCTAGGCTGCAACCGGGCAGCAGGCAGCCTGGACGCTGCAATGGGTGGGGGTCATCAGGCAAGCCCAATCCTGCCACTGCCATGGTCATCCTCGCACAAGTCTGTCTACAGGTTGTCCGTCGGCCTGCAACCTGCCAGGGGCTGGTGCGCCACCAGGCTGGAGACTGGTGGAGGTGGCCCAGAGGCTGCGGGATGCACCTGGGCGGGAGACCAGTCATGGGGCATTCCATCACCCCTCGATCCTGGGGGCTGGGGAGGGGGGAGGACAGGGCGAATGGGGCCGCCTGGGTCCCCGCTTTCTAGGACTCATTGTATTTGTTCTACAATGGGCTTTGCTCCTAGTATAAGATAGCTCTATAAGGGCTGTACTGTCATTTGGGATTTTCTGTATCATTGGGGGAGTGCTTGCCTAGTGGCACACATTTGGTATAACTGTCCCACTGGATCTGAGCCTGCTAGGTTTTCTTACACTCTTGTCTAGCTATGGGAACATAAAAAAGAGTCCTCCAGAATCAGATCAGTGATTCATCTACTCCAGCATCCTGTCTCGCACAGTAGCCAACCTGTTACTGTGGAGGGTCAACAGCAAGGCATACAAGCTAAAGCATTCCCCAGATGTTGCTTCCTGGCACTGTATTTAATGGTTTTTTAGTCTCCATTGCTAGTAGCCACTGATAGACCTCTCCTCTATGAATAATGCCCTTTTGAAGCCATCTGTGCTTGTGGCTATCACTACATCCTCTGGAAGCAAATTCCACACTCACTGAGTAAAGAAATATTTCCTTTTGTCTGTCCTGAATCTACTACCCATCAACTTCACTCTAGTATTTGGGAAAGGGAGACTCTCTCTACTGTCTCTACCCAGTATATAATTTTATAAAACTCTATCATATATCCCTTTAGTCATCCCTTTTCTAAACTGAAAAGTCCCAGACTCTTCTGCCTTTCCTCCTAGGAAAGGTGCTCCATGCCTTTAAGTCATCTTGGTTGGCTTCTTCTGTACTTTTTTTCAGCTCTACAGTGTCCTTTTGAGATACAGTGACCCAGAACTGCAAATAGTATTCCAAATGAGGCTGTCTATACATGGACATTATAATACTGGCTGTAACATTTTCTATCCCTTTTGTAATAATCCTAAACAGAGAGTTTGCCTTTTACAACAGTGCCGCACACTGCACTCACATTTTCATTGAGCTATCCACTACAACCCCAAGGTCTCTTTGCCCCTCTGTCTCAGCAAGTTCAAAGCACATTAGCTTGTACTTAAATTTGGGATTGTTTGTTCCAGTGTGCATCACCTTACAATTACCTACATTGAACTCCAACCACCACACTGTTGCCCACTCACCCAAACTGTGAAGATCCTCCTGCAGATCTTCAAATTTGGCCTTGGTTTTCACCATCCTGAATAATGTTGTGTCATCTGTACCCTTGCCCACTACACTACTCATCTCCCATTCCAGATCATTTATGGACAAATTAAATAAGAATGGCACCCAGTACTGATCCTTCTGTGATCATACTGCTTATTTCCCTCCATTGAGAAAACTGTCTGTTTATTACTACTCTCTGCTTCTTGTCATTTAAGCAATCCATAAAAGTGTCCATCCTCTTATCCTGTGACTGCTAATCTTACTCAGGAGCGTTTGGCGAGGTACCTTGTCAAATGTCTACCAGGTGACCACTTTGTCAAAAAAACTCCAAAGGCTGGTGAAGCAGGCCTCCCTTTGCAGAAGACATGCTGATTTTTTTCTCAGCAGGCTTTGTTCTTCTATGCAGGCCCTCTGCCAAGGGGACCCTTGGGGCGAGGCCCCTTCCAAATATGCCCTGCCCCCTCACCTAGATTGTTGATTTCTGGAGGTTTGATTATTATTTTTTTGCAGGCTCTACACAGCACTGACATTGAGCCTGCCAAGCCACACTGGCCCACAGCACAATTTCCTGGCTGATTAGCACTGCAGCCTCTGAGCCTCAGCTCCTTCCATGCAATGCTCCTCATCCTTCCTGATTTACTCAGCTGTGCTGCTGCTACCCTGCTCCTCAGTTCTTCATTGCCACATGTCTGGATTAGCTGGAAGGTGCAGCTGTGGCAGAGCACCTGTTTAGAGAGAGGCTCGTGGGGAGGGTGTTACATTCTCAGAGCTGGCAAGGTGAGCCGCAGCTGCAGAGCAGGACTGGCTTGGAGCTGAAGCTGAGGCCTAGGCAGGCAAGTGGTTGCAGGCTGCTCCTCCTCTGGCTGGAGCTGCTGCTTCTCTCACAGGGAATCAGCCCATTGAGCTCCTGCCAGCCTGGGCTATGAATGGAGAGCCAGGCAGGGAAGGGAGACTTTGCTCTGCACCAACCGCTTCCTGGGCTCTTTCCACGCATGGCCAGGCAAAGCAAGGGAGGGCAACGTGTTTGGCAGAATGGCTGCCTGGCTGGCTTGCAGCTCCCTGCCTGCTCACTCACTCCCAGTTCCTCCATGAAATCTATGGGTTTATATTCCATTCATCCCAAGAGTCAAACACAATTCTTTAGAGTAAACAATGTTATAAATTACTATGGATTTGTCTTGTGCATTTTTCACTTCATTCGTTGTCTCTTTAATGTGATTATCCAGCCTATAAATGTAAAATATGTGTTTCCTAAGTTATCATGTTTCATTCATAATTGGTTCTAATTTGTGGTTGATTGCACTGTTAAATTGGTTTTAAAATCAGTGTTAATGGGATGAAGTATTAAACTAATAGTTTGGCTGTATCTTTCAGGGGATGTCCATTGAGTGCCAAGTATAAGCAAATGAAATTGCCCTACATGCCCAGTTTTAATAGTAGCGAAGCCTTTTCTAGCCAGCATTTCCCTTATTAACATTCTAATTATAAAGACTTATTTTAATCAGTTAAAGCTCAGCTGTCATAGTTTAAAATCCCATTTCTTGTGACAGCTGAGATGCAAACTCAGAGGACTCTTTATTTTAAAATGATATCATAGCTGAGTGTAGCAATTGATACAGTAATTGCTATATAAAGTAGGATCACAGTTCTCTATCAAAATCCTAGCTGTTTGGATAAGTGCATTGTCTGGGATCCCAAGAACCCTGCAGAGCAAGGCCAGCTCTTTCTTGTCAAGGCCATATCATTATGACTTCTTAGGGATTTTTTAATAACTATAGGCCCTCACATTCTTGAAACCTGGAGTTTCATGATCAACTTGTCAGGTGGCACAGGGAGCTTGCAATCAGAACCTGGGGCCTCAGAAGCCTCCATCCCCCTGCCTTGCATACACAGATCTCTCAGAATAGGCCTTTGAATCCCAACCAGTCTCTGTGAGAAATATAAATGAGGATACACAAAAATACAGGTACACATTAAATGTGATTATCTTTATGAATTGTTCATTTTCTGAGCGGTTGTATACCATTTACTCAAATGCAACACTACATTTTTTCCGGGAATGCCATCAGTTAATAAAATACTTTTGTATATCACTTTAGGGATTTTCTTACATTCAGAGTCATCCTTTTAAGTAAATATGGAAAATATGTGATAATTAAGGCACCTTAAGATGGAAATATCTACAAATCTGCAGAGGTTTTTTTTTTTAATGAATCTCCACAGCAATCTTAGAATCTTAGAAAACAGCAGTCCTTTGAAAACAGGATTCGTATACTCATGCAATGACTGTAGAAACTCATTCATTCTGTGATTGGAACATAAAAGTCAACTGCAATTAGGTTAGCAGTAGAATTAATCATCTTGGTTTTTAAACTTCTTTGTTGTGTTATATGATTTTTTTGTCTACCATTTTTTCAGTTCTGTGGTCTGTTAGTACTGCTTTTGAATAATTTGTTTGATAATCTGTCAAAGAAAAGTATTTCCATTACTAGATTGACCTAATTCTGTCCATGACAGATAAAGCATTTAAAATGTGACCTCCCCTACTCTTTCACTCAGACTCTTCCACCCTCCACAACCTCTGTCACACAGGTTCGGGGTTACAGATAGGTCAGGCAGTAACAATTCACCCACCCTTCTTACCTTTCACACACAGTCACCTCTCTTTCATTCACAGGGACACCACCAGACAGGGTAGCACAGACTCCTTTAACAATCACCCCTCACTCACACTACAGAGCTATTAGAATTCAAGTGCTACTTCAGTCACACGCTGCTACCATTTAATCATATTCTTATGTATATTATGGTGCTGGAGAAGACCCTTGAGAGTCCCTTGGACTGCAAGGAGATCAAATCAGTCAATCCTAAAAGAAATCAACCCTGACTGTTCCCTGGAAGGCCAGATACTGAAGCTGAAGCTCAAATACTTTGACCATCAAATGAGAAGGGAGCACTCACTGGAGAAGACCCTGATGCTGGGAAAGACTGAAGGTAAAAGAAGAAGGGGACAGCAAAGGATGAGATGGTTAGACAATGAGGAATTTCAGACAGATGATATAATCCAGAAGAGGAACGGTTCCTGGTCTGTCATTTCAGACAGAACCGTTTTATAACCGGTTCCCTACCGGAATATATTTGTAATTTCACACACAAACGCTTCTGTCCCATTCAGGAAATGGGGCTGAAGCGTTTTACCTGTCAACTGCTTCCAAGTGTCAGCAAGCTGCCAAAGGTTCTTTTTATTCCTGTATGCATTCCGGTACCTGAGTTCGGCAATGTACCTATCTCTGTATCCCCCCCCCAGACGTCCGCTCATATAACCATGCGCATATATTCATAGTGGTTGCATTCTTGTTAGTCTACGCCAGCCATGCCTGCTGTAACATTATCATTTCCAAGGTCACAGGTGGTTAAGAGAAGAAGTCTGCTTTGCTTTGGTTTTAATGAGTAGAAACTGTGGGAAGCGTTTTGTAGTGATAACACAGTTGCCATTGCTTTCCCAGGGGTTTTGGGCGCGTAAACTGTTTTTTGGGCACGAGCAGGAACCATGTCTAGTGGCTGTATCGATTATGAATTTGCTTTAACCTTCCCAGCTCAATGAGCTAGCGTTATTCTGAACAGTGATTCTGTTCAGTGACTCATGGCTTCAATAAAGTAATCCCTTTCTATAAGTGTGTACTCTGTTGAATTGCTGTGGGACCTGACACCAAGTAGTCTTCAGTTTCCTCTCCCAGTTCCGATGCGCTTTTTCCCGCTATTTTTCACCAGCGCGGGTGATCTCCGGCTTTTTTTAACGTTAGCTTTTTAGCACTATAGTGCTATAACGGTATAATGCTATAACGCAACAGCATTATATCAACCCCATTGGAATGCCTGGAGTGTTGTGTTATAGCACTATAGTGCTCTAAAGCAAACGTAAACAAAAAAAGCTGGAGATCGCCTGCACGGGCGGAAAATGGAGGGGGGAAAGCGGTGCACTCTGAAATGGCAAACCACTTCAGATCCAGCTCTGTACCGGAAGGGGAAAGCCATGTGTGAAATGGTAGCCCTATACTGGTTTACTTCATGATGGATCAAAAACGGCTTCAAAACGGGTTAAAAAGGATAATGTGAAATTCCTCAGTGTTATCGATGCAATGAAAATGAAATTAAGCAAACTCCAGAGGATGACAGAGAACAGGAGTGCCTGGTGTGATGTGGTCCATGGGGTCGCAAAGAGTCAGACTCAACTGTCCGGCTGAACAAAAACATGTATATTTATATAAATCAAGATCTTGGTTTGTATGTGTGTTTGTGTGTGCTTTCCCTGAGACTATGCACATCTAGCCCACATGGTTAAAAAAAAGTTAAATTTTATTTATGGCTTAAGCGAAACATTAGAGTGAATCAGGTAGATGGTTACAGAGTTTCTCCACACTTGAATTTTTGAACCATAGCTCTGTTCAGCCATTTGGGATTCTTTGTTACAAGTTGACTTTCACCCAGTCAGCAGCAGGCAGCTGTCCTCCTATACACTGATTTTAAAAGTTATTGCTGCTTCCTGACTGGCTTTGACAGCTTTTCATGAAGATCATCCCAGGTTCAATCCCCAGCATCTCCAGCTAAAAGGAGAAGAGGTAGAGGTGATGTGATGTGATGTGAACAACCACTGCTTGAGACCTTGGAGAGCCACTGCTAGTCTGAGTTGACAATACTGACTTCGATGGACTTATGGTCTGATTCAGTATAAGGCAGCTTCATGTGACTGGTCAAGTGGTTAAAGAAGATAATAATTTCTATATCGTGGAAATATATTCACTGCTGTTTTGTGGTGTTTTATTTCCACTCAAACTTTTAAACCTCACTGCCTTTTAAAATCAGTAAATTCTGAGAATAGATTCCAGCTTACACTCTGTTTCTGTAGTACGTTTTGAATCTTACATAACTAATGCAGCTGTTTGGTGAATTTTGAACTGTCATTATGTTGCATTTGATTCCCAAAAGTGGGGAGTCTTACAAAGCAAAATGCAACAGATTTAAACCATTTGAGAGCTTTCAGACAGAATTTCATCTGTTCTCATTAGATTTTGGCAATCTATACCATTAAAACACTATTTTAATGCCAGATTTAGCTCTGGTGCCTTAATTGTTTAGAAGCCTATGGAAATGTTAACCTTTTTTGATACAATGGAATATATAGATTTTTATAGTTCTCTCCCTTCTCAGAATTGGGACCACACTCAGAGTGTCTAAAATGGAATGCGGAATAGCAGAATTCTGTTGTCAAAGCTACCAAACAGTCATCTTTACACCTAATATTGCAACTTCTATACAGAGGAATAATTCCATGAGGTTTTTACACTTTATTTGAGGCTTTGACAGGTTGTTGGCCCGCACCTTTTCTCCCTGTGCAGTCAGCCATAGCGCCTCTCTCCCCTCCCTCTCTCCCACCAAGATGCCCCATTTGGGCCCCCCCATGAAAAAATGTCTAGCTACAAGGCTGTACCCCAAAGGTACCACTGCACTCAAATCTAACTGCTCTATCGAAGACCAACTTGACTACCCTCTGAATCTTTCTTTATTGTAGAGTTTTCTTCAATACCAGAGCACCCTCAGCAGTACCAATGACTTACTGACATAATTTATGGTGCATCAGGATGCAGCTCCCCTCCGTTTTTTCTGGCCATTCCCCCATTCATCAGCCAGGCAGTGGCTGGAGACAGGGAATCCCCCACCCCAGGGAAGGGGCTAACAGCCCTAGCCATGTGCCTTCCATGTGGGAAATATTATTTGACCGGGCTTCCGGTCGAGCTAAGATGGAGGACTGAAGCGTTTCGCGATCGTGCGAAGCGAGCGACGGCCACTTTTGACAGTTTGGGCAACATACAGCCCAACGCATCACTCCCCAGCGAGGGGGGGGACAAGCAGGCAGCGGCGCCCAAGAGGGAGTGTGAGGTTGGCGTGAAGCAGCTTCGGAAAAAGCTGAATCAGGCTTTGACCTCCTCCCACGAAGACGGCAAGTGCCAAGCAACTCTATAGTGGCCGATCGAGCCGGATTACCGGCATAAATTCTTCGTCAGCCGACCTCTTTGAAGAAGGACAACAACTGTGAGTGAAAGAAGCAATGCGAAACCCGTTTTGAACGTGCTAGATAACTTTAAACGTGCCGCTTACCTGAACTGAGTCTTGAGTCAATTTGAAATAAGCGGTTGAGCGGATAATGAATATTAAATCCCAGAAATCTGATTCCGGAGAGAATAAAAGTTGATTGAAGGCTTTAAAACTGTAAAAACGTATATTGTTTACCATTCCTGTGGTGAAGATTGAGCCGTGTGCGCAACTCCAAAACCGAAACTAATGAACAATATCGTGGGAAGAAGAGGCTGGTGTTTTAAAGAAAGAGGTCCGTGTGGAACAGGCAGGAAGTTGAAATCCTAGATGGGCAATAGCGAAGAGGATGAAGGTGGAGCTCCTTAAGTTGCCGGACCGGAAGTGAGTTTTATTCGAACGGACGGGCCTGACAAATTACAAGATCAGAGACAATGATGGAGTTCAGAAGGATGCAGACTCATCTGAGATTCAGAGGCATTAAGGAAACAGAGAATGAGAACTTAAAAGAAAAAATGATGGAAGTGATAACGGCTTTTCTGGGCGAGGAGGAAGGGTCAATGGACTCAGACTTTGATTTGATTTATAGAGTGAACTCCAGAATTGCAGAAAAGAAGAATTTACCAAGGGATGTAATTGTACAATTTGTAACAAGATCAATAACAGAGGAGATATTCAAGAAGCAATTCAACGTCCCTTTTGTAATAGAGGGAAACAAAATTATGGTGATGAGAGAACTCCCAAGAACAATACTGCAAGACAGGAAAAGGTATAAATCCTTGGCGGACAAACTCAGAGCTTTGAGCATCAGATATAGATGGGAGATTCCACAAGGTTTATCCTTTACGTATCAAGGTGGGAGGATTCAGATCAGATCGATGATGGACTTTTATAAATTTAAGGCGGACAATGCGGACGTCTTTGGAGAACTTTAAAATAAAACGCATAATGGAGTACAAATTGTTGTCATGGAATGTTAATGGATTAAATTCACCAAACAAGAGGAAAAGAATCAATCATTGGATACAGAAACAGAAATGCAACGTGATATGCTTGCAAGAAACACATATTAGAAAACAGGATATAAAATATTTAAAGAATGCTTTATTTGGAATTGAATTTTGTTCTGCGGCCTCAAACAAGAAAAAAGGAGTTGTGACATATGTGAAGAAGGAGTTACAACCTACAGAAATTTTTAAGGACATAGATGGCAGATACGTGGGTGTGGAATTAATGATTCAGCAGAAAAAAACATTGTTGATCAACGTGTACGCACCCAATGGAGCAAAGGAAAAATTTTTTAAGGATATAACTGACCAATTACAACAATTGACTTATGAGCAAGTTATTATGGCCGGAGACTTTAATGGGACAATAGATCGTCTAGACAGAAAACCACAAAAGGACAACGAATTCAGCGGAAAATTGCCAAAGAATTTTTTTGAATTAGTTAAGCAAGAAAAATTAGAAGATGTTTGGAGGAAATGGAACCCGATGCAGAAAGACTTTACTTTTTATTCCAATAGACATTGCTCTTTTTCCAGAATTGATATGATTTGGATGTCTGAAGAATTATCAATGAAAACACATAAGACTGAAATTTTGCCAAGATGTAATTCAGATCACAATCCGGTGGTATGGAGTTCCACAGAAAGGAAAAAACCCTTTCTGTGGAGGATTAATGAAGACTTGTTGGATAAGAAAACGGTAATTGAGATGTTAAAGGAAGAAACGAAACAATTCTTTCAACAAAATTTAAATAAAGAAACACCGATACAGATTGTATGGGATGCTTATAAAGCGGTGATGAGAGGAATTCTCATCTCGCAAAACGTGAAGCAAAAAAAGGAAAAACTTCAAAAACAAACAGAAGTGTTAGAAAAAATTGCTCAGAAAGAAAAGGAATTAAAAAAGAAGCCTGGAAAAAAGCAAATTATTAAAGAATTAAAGTTGCTGAAGGAACAACTGAATGAGACTTGGAATCAGGAAATGTATTGGAATTTAAAGAAGTTACAACAGAAATCTTTTGAAGGGGCGAACAAACCGGGAAAATACTTAGCTTGGCAACTTAAGGCTAGAAGAGAGAGAAGAATGATAACCAAAATAATAGAAGATGGAAAAGAGTTCGTTGATCCTAATGGAATAAAGAGATGTTTCTTCAAGTATTATGCTAAACTATTCCAAACAACTAGAGTTGATCTTGAGAAGATTAAAACATATTTAAAGGAGATTCCACTACCAAAAATAAGTAAGGAATACAAAGATTTATTAAATGGTCCAATTCAAAAAGAAGAAGTGATGAAGGCAATAGAAGAGACAAAGTTGGGGAAGGCGCCTGGGCCGGACGGATTTACAGCGAAATTCTACAAAAAGATGAAAGAAGAAATTTCCCCGGTCCTGGAAGCTTTAACCAACGAAATAAGAGAAAACAAAAAGGTGCCGGACTCATGGAAAGAAGCAATTATTTCTTTGATTCCAAAGGAAGGACAAGATTCAACAAATGTAAAGAACTACAGGCCAATATCTCTTTTGAACAACGATTATAAAATCTTTGCAAAAATTATTGCAGAAAGGGTGAAAAACTATTTACAAACGGTAATTTCTGAAGATCAAGCGGGCTTTTTACCCAAAAGGCAGATTAGAGACAATGTAAGAATAGTAATGGACGCAATTGAATATTATGAAAAGCACCCAGAAAAAGAAGTAGCTTTTCTGTTTGTTGATGCAGAAAAAGCTTTTGACAATCTTAATTGGAATTTTATGCACCAGATGATGGAAAAGATTGAAGCGGGACAACATTTTAGAAATTGTATTGAAGCTATCTATTCTGAACAAAGAGCTAAAATAAATGTGAATAAAGAACTGACAGATAACTTCAAAGTACAGAAAGGAACAAGGCAAGGTTGTCCGTTATCACCGTTATTATTTATCTGGGTATTGGAAATACTTTTACAAAAAATACAGTACGATCAAGAAATAAAGGGCTTGACACATAAAGGACACCAATACAAATATCGAGCATTTGCAGACGATGTAATGTTTATGGTGGAAAACCCAACAGAAAAATTGACATTGCTTTTTCAAAAAATAAAGGAGTTTGGAGAATTGGCCGGCTTTTACGTAAATAAGAATAAAACAAAACTTATATGTAAAAACATGATCAAACAAAAACAAGTGGAACTACAAGAACTGGTACAATGTGAAGTAGTTAAAAAAACAAAATACCTTGGAATTGAATTAACGGCAAAAAATATAGACCTATATAAGAATAATTATGAGAAATTATGGACTAAGCTGACTCAAGATTTTAAGAAATGGGATAAAATGAACTTATCACTGATGGGAAGAATATCAGTTATAAAAATGAATGTCCTACCACGTTTGATGTTCCTGTTCCAAACAATACCAATTCTGCATAAAACGGATTTGTTGGCCAAGTGGCAACAAGAGTTGTCAAAATTTGTTTGGGCAGGCAAGAAACCAAGGATCAAAATGAAAATACTTTGTGATGCCAAAGAAAGAGGAGGTCTACAAATGCCAAATCTTAGACTATATTATGAAGCGGTTTGTCTAACATGGATGGATCAATGGGTGAAGCTTGAAAATGACAGATTGTTGGGGTTGGAAGGGCATGATTGTAGATTTGGCTGGCATGCATATTTATGGTATGACAAGATAAAAATGGACAGTTTTTTTAAACTTCACTTGGTGAGAAAAGCTTTGTATATGGTATGGACAAGATATAAGAAGTACCAGAGTGACTTAAGACCATTGTGGATTGTACCAGTAGAAGTGTTGATATCTTACTCAAGACAGCGAGGTAGAGACTGGTTGCCATATAGAGATTTAATTAAAAAAGAGGGAACAGAGTGGGTAATGAAAAAGCAGAATGAAATTGAATATGAATATGAGTGGTTGAAATATATGCAGATTTATGATCTTTTTAGATCTGACAAAAAAAACTATGGTTTTAGAGAGGAAAAAAATGAAATTGAAAAGGTTTGGGAGAGTGGAGGAGGAAAAAATATTTCTAAAATGTATAAGGTGTTGTTAAAATGGTATACTGAAGATGAAACTGTTAAAGAACAAATGTTAAAATGGGCTATTAATATGAATAAGGAAGTGGCTATGGAAACCTGGGAATATTTGTGGAAAAATTCTATTAAGATCTCGACATGTACTAATGTTAAAGAAAATTGTTATAAGATGATGTATAGGTGGTACATGACACCTAAGAAAATTGCAAATATGAATCAAAATATGTCAAACAAATGCTGGAAATGTAAGAGGCATGAGGGCTCATTTTATCATATGTGGTGGACTTGTGAGAAAGCTGTAGACTTTTGGACAAAAGTCCACAATGAAATGCAAAAAATACTGAAATGTTCTTTTAAAAAAGCACCGGAAATTCTGCTTTTGGGACTCAAAATGGAAGAAGTCAATACGACTAAAAAAACTTTACTCTGGTACCTGATAGTGACAGCGAGAATGATTTATGCTCAGTTTTGGAAGACAGAAAAGGTACCAGAGGTTGAAGAATGGATACAAAAAGTTCTGTTCATGGCACAAATGGATAAGATTACAAAAAAACTGAATTAACAAAGAAGATGATGAGTTTTTTGGAGAATGGAATGACTTTAAAATTTATCTGGAAAAGAACTGGGATGTGAAACAAAACTTAATATGTTTAGATCAATATTAAGTCAAATGATGTTATCTTTAGATTGTAATGATGAGAAACTGATAATGTTGATGATATGAAGTAATTTGGAGCAGGGGTGGAAGCATTGTGGGAAGCCATTGGAGGGAGGGGAGGAACTGGGAATGGGGTAGACAATTGATAGAATGAAATGTTTTATATGTTGTATTCCTGAGAAAATAAAATTTAAAAAAAAAAAAAAAAAAGGAAATATTATTTGACCAAAACCTATGAATTTTAAGAGATGATGTTATTTCCAAATGTGATATGTTTCAACCCTGGGAAGCTGTCACTTCGGCACACATAGAAACCTGGACGGAGGAATTATTAGATTTAGCAGTGAAGGAAAAGTAATGTTTAATAGATGGAATGCAGGAATGAAGTTCAGTGGCACTTGGACTAAATTTTTGGAGCTTTATGAAACTTGATGGAGTACTTATGTGTAATTGTTGCAATAAATTTCACCTTAATTTCCACTTTTTCTTTTTTTCTTTTTTTCTTTGATTTTGTTTCGTATGAGTTATTGGATTTGTTTTAATTTCTTTCATCTTTCTCCTTTTCTCTTTTTATCCTCCTTTTAAATGATCTGTTCATCCCTGTTCGGTGCTAGGACTAACTGTAAACATTAGATTTCTATAACCCAAATAACACATGCTAAGGCCATAGAAAAGAAGATATAAATAACTTAGCTGAAAAAGGAATCTATTTTTACATCTCAGAAGATTTTAGGTCAAACTTAATGTAACTCTCAAGTCATGTTTGGCTGACTCAGATCTATGTTTTATCATTAAAGTGTTTACCTGATATAGTAGTGGTAAAATATATGTGAGAATGCTGGAAGTTATTGAAGGCGAGGAAGGGGGAAGCAGAAATTAATCTTGTCACTGTTCTACAAAAAGTGTCACTTTGAAATCCCTCATGGGCTAAAATGGGCTTTAAATGGTACTTGACTCTAAATGTTAAGTGTATGAAACCATGAAAGGTGTTTATCACTCTGAAAAAGCCCTACTGACCAATGGAAATTACATCTGTTTACAGAAATACCTTAAAATTATAAAGATTGAATCAGAATGAAACTTCTCAGCCAGCTTCTTTCAAGCAAATAACAAGCAACTAATAACAATGATAATCTTTGCAACTGGAAATTAGAAGAAGAAAATGGGTGACAATCTGAATATTCACATCTACTGTAGTCCTTTTTAGATGTTCTAACTATGGAGAACAAATGCATAGAAGGCGAGCAATTCACTGGAACAATGTGTAGAGCCAATGCTCTCTCTTTGCTTAATTGTTATTGTGTGTCAAGATCCTAAGGTGCTTAAACTTGTGCACACAGGTCTAAACTAGGGAAAGTAGGGTTGCCAGCTCTAAGGAAGGAAATACCTGAAGATTTGGGGGGTGGATCCTGTGGAGGGCAGCATTGGGCGGGGAGGGGGGCGGAAGGACTCAGCAGGTATAATGTCATAGGGTCTACCCTCCAAAGCAGCCATTTTATCCAGGGGAACTGATCTCTGTCATCTGGAGATCAATTGTAACAGCGGGAGATCTCCAGGTCCCACCTGGAGATTGGTAACCCTAGGGGGAGAGTCAGCTGCACAGCAGGGGGTTGAAGAGAATGGTTTGATGGCTGCTGGGCCAAGATTGGCAACAGTAGTTCCCCAGGAGCAAAGGGCTGCTTTGGAGGGTAGACTGTACCTGTCTGAGGTCCCCTCTCCGGGCTCCACTCCTCAAATTTCCAGGAATTTCCATACCTAAAGCTGGCAACTTTATCTCCTCCCCTCTCAGCAGCCTCTTTCTAGGCAAAATTCTGTCTTTCTCATTAGCAGGGAGCAAAGCAGCTTACTTCATTCTCTTAGGCTTTGCGATCATTACAGCAACGCTGTAAGGTAGATTAGGCAGAAAGTCTGCGGCTGATCCAAAATCACCCAGGCAGCTTCCATAGGGATGCTCTTGCTGAACAGGAGCAAGCAGCCAGGGCTAGTGATGCCATGCCAGTCTGGAGGCATGAAGTCACCCTGAGAGTGCTTGCAGGCCTAGGGTTGCCATTGCCAACAAAGACAAATTGATGCAAAGGAGGATGGAAAAGTCTCCATATCTCTATTTTGCCTTAAATTGGTTTTGATGCCAGCAGAGTGAGAAAATGCCAGAGGCTCTGGGTGGGTGCCCCATGGTAAATGCACCAAACAATTCCTAAAGATTTTCAAAAACACTAC
>NW_015167555.1:651325-697334 GCF_001447785.1 Gekko japonicus
TCTGTGGCAGTAATGGGGTGACTGCTGGCACCTTTTCCTATCATTTTTTGCCTTGTGGTATTCTGCTTGTGGTGTGATCTTTCTTTTTTGTGGTGTGGCATGATTGTGTTATTGGGTTAGTTTCTTTTGAAGGGGAAGTGATGTGTTGTGAGTGAGGACAGATTTTACCTCAGAATACAGTAGGTCCCATATGCGACAATTCCAACTGTCTTGCGGGGGGGGGGAGTTTGAGGTGTGGAATGGAGTGAAGTCCAATCAGCTTCCATATGCAAATGATCTTGAAACACTGGCCCAATCAGAGAAGAGTGGGCTGAAGCGGCCCAGCCGTAGAAGCCCCGTCCCTGCGCTCAGTCTGCAGATGGTCCTCTCCTGTCAGAGGCCCAGAGCAGACTGAGCCGAACACACTGGCCAGGGCTGATGTGGGCGGGACTACACAAAGCAGCCAGCCAACCCAGCCAGCGTCTTCTGACTGACAGTTCAAGCCTCCAAACACTGTTGGTATGCATTGGAACATTGGGCCCCACTATGGCTTTATATAAGGGACAGATAATACCGCAGATGTCAAAAATTACAGTGTAGCAATGTCTTCTCTGGAGAGACAGACCTCATTAACAGATGTGTTCCTATTAACTCTGCATTATGACTCATTGTACTGGTTCACCTGTCTGTATCTTTCCTAAATAATTTTATATGTGAGGAGAAAAATGTGTGAATGTGACAAAATTAACCAGGCTGAACACGTCAGCAAGATTTCAGAATGTCAATGCTTTTTCTTTTTTAAAAAAGTGTCTAGACCAGCTTGTTTCAATACAGATATGATATGAGTATTTATTTGACCTGATAATTTGTGCATTTGGTAGACTTGTCTCTCATGCAAAGGAAAGCTATCAGTTGGGGGAAAGTAAGAATACTGGCTAGTACAGATGCTTCTAATTTTCTTCTGATCACTACCTTGGAAAATGTACAAATTCATGAACTGTTGTGCAGCATTGCTGAACTAATTCATATTCTTCCTCATTCTATTAAGCATTCAGCATTTTTGTGCAGCAACTATTTTAAAACTTCAAATTGCAGTATAAAATTGGATAATGAGCTAAATAATTTCCAAGCTTAGCTTTTTAATTGGTGCTGTAACCCAACAGTTTCTTTATAAAACTTTAAGAGTACAGTTCTGTCTGTCAAATGGTATTAGTTATGGAGCAGTTTCTACCTTGAGGCTTCCTAAAGTATGACTGACCATGCAACATTTTTGTGGCAAACAATAATTCTAGATGACAGTATCCCTTTGGTTTGTGTGCATCTGTGAGGCAAATACAGAGCAGAGGTCATTATCATCACATTCTATTATGTAACTGGGTAAAACAAAGCATGCATTTCTTTGCTCTGACTTGTGGGTAACATATTTTTGGAAATGCTAGTTGTTATGCAGAACCTAAGTGATATATGACATGACAGACTTCAACAGAATGTTTATAGCAACCAATGGCATTTACCTGTGTTTTTCTAACACCTGAATTCAAAACAGACATCTTTTCCTGTTACTGATATGTTTTCCAAGCATGCAAATTCTATTCTTACAATAAGCCATTTACAGTGAAAGGCTTGCTGTTATATTATGTATGCATGTGAAGTGCCATCAAGTCACACCTTACTCATGGCGACCCCAGCAAGGGGCTTTCAAGGCAAGTGAGAAGCAGAGGTAGTTTGCCATTGCCTTCCTCTACAGAGGCTTGGTGGTCTTTCTTCCAAGTACTGACACGGCTTAGTTTCCAAGATCTGATGAGATCAGGCTATACCGTGCTGCCTTCCCTCCCTGCTGATACATTGCAAGAGACAAAATCTCTAGCTGCCCCTTTTCATTATAGCTGCCCTTTTCCACTATAGTGAAAAGGGTAAAAATAAAATAAAATGCAGATATAGTACTGTCTACCTGTAACTTCATGATAAATGGCTGCCATCACATGAGCAGTTTGCACCAATATCATTATGGTACCTTTGCGGATTTAAAAAGCATGATCAGACAGCAACATCTGCCTTCCATGCCCCAGTCATCACCACCATGTTCTGCCCCACTTTGGAAGCTCAGTAATCAGGCACCGGGCAAAGTCTGGTGTTTATGGATATCACCCGGCATTTCCCAATGTCTGAAACCCCCTATTGCGAAGTCCAGCCGTTTGGGAAGTCTGAACCTTCCCTTCTGTTTCCACCTCCTTTGATTTTCTTTCTTTCTTTCTTTCTTTCTTTCTTTCTTTCTTTCTTTCTTTCTTTCTTTCTTTCTTTCTTTCTTTCTTTCTTTCTTTCTTTCTTTCTTTCTTTTTCTGGTAGCTATGTGCACATAAGTGCATATTTGCACCTGGCATTGTCAATCACTATGGCCAAGTAGTCATTCTGGATCAGAAGTCCCCAGGGGAGTTGTTTTCGAACAACAAATCCCCCCAAAAAAACCCTCTCCTGTTTCTGCATGAGAGTTGCTTTTTGAGAGCATCCCATGATTGACACAAGGCTCAATGCACTGAAGTCAATGGAACTACTCTCATGTAAATCTTCACTTTTACCCCCCCCCATGTGTTCCAAGGAAGAGAGGCAAAGTAAAGGAGGCTGAGAGGGACCAGAGTACTTTGCAGAGGGATTGTGGAGCTGTCAAAAAGGAGCTGGAGCTTCAGATACACGTGCATGCACGAAAGACCAAAAAAAACCCCAGGATGCCACAATAATCTGAACAATTGACCATGGGGTGAGTGGGAGGTGAAGCCAGTTCAGGGTGGGATGTCTGATCAAAACTTTCCTGCAACTATTCTAGGGCTGCCAAGCCGCAGCGGGGGATCCGTGCGTCTTCACAGGATCCCTGCCACGGGGGACAGCGATACGCGTTGCACCGCCGTCACCAGGATGTGACACTACGCGTCGCTCTGGCAACGGGGCTGTTTGGAGTCCCGTTGCCAGAGCGACACGTAGCGTCACATCCTGGCGATGGCGGTGCAACGCGTATCGCTGTCCCCCACGGCAGGGATCCTGTGAAACCGCACGCATCCCCCGCCGTGGTTTGGGAGCCCAAAACTATTCAAACCATTGCAAATAGAGATCACACCAAGCTTCCAGTGTGACTGCAGCTAGTAACTTGTTCTTGTAGTTTAACAGCATAAAGAATATGAACACAAATTTAGCCACAGTATGAATGGCATATTCAAATAGCATTTTTCCCCTTTAAAATTATCACTCAGTGGCCCCTAGGTCCAGAGTGACATGTTTAAGGGTTGGGGAATGGATGAACAATTTTGTGGTTTGTTATATACTGAGATAATTACATCAGCACTAGCAAAGCCATGTGGCCAAGTACACCTTCGGGTGCTAGAACAATAGAGAAATCGGATCCTAGGGCAGACCAATTGGAGTGCCCGGATTCTAGAGTAGACCTATGATGGACTCCTCCACTGTAAATAATCTATCACTGGTGTTGGGGTGTGTGTTGGGTGTGGGGTACTGCAGGGATATAAGTGGGGCTCGGGCCTCACTAGTTTGTCTTTCGTTTTGCTTGCTTTAATAAACATGAGCTGATCACTATTCAATGCCTCTGAACTCAGGACTTTACATGGTTGCTAATCATTTTCAAAGCCAATCAGTGGCCTGAAGGACAGGAAATTACAAAAGTTGGGGAAGAAATCATAAGGTCTACTCAGAAGTAAATCCCATTTTATTTCATGGGGCTTACTTCAAGTAGTGTGTTCTCAGGATTGCAGCTAGGGGAAATACTAGGTCTGTCAGGCAACCTACAGGCATCCTTAGTTATTTGCCCCACATGGGTCCCATTACCCTAATAGGGGAGGGAGATCCCCTGCCCCCTGCTCCTATTACCTGCAGCTGCTCTAAGCAGTGGTAGAAGGGGGGAAAACCTGCAATGTCATCTGTGGCACCACATCATTTCGATTAAAAACACACACACACACACACGTGACATACAGTTGTTCTAGGAATCACCAGAAATTCTATGGTAAAATTATAGAATTTTCAGCAATTCATAGAGCTACCTGTGTTGTGCCCAATTTTTTTTTTACCGGAAGTGATGTGACAACACAACCAGTGTCATAACCCCCCCCTCCATCCCTTCCTGCAGCCTTGCTGCCAATTATAGGGGGGGGGATTTAATGGTGTCATTTTCTTCACCACTACATCATTTCCAGGTTTTACCTGGACATATGGTAACTCTTGGAGCTGCGGTGGCTCAAGTGGTTAAGACGCTGAACTGCAGGCTGTGGAAGGTCAGTAGTTCAGCGGTTCAAGACCCGGGTGCCGCAAGACAGGGTGAGCTCCTGTCTCTAGTTCCAGCTCCTGCCAACCTAGCAGTTCGAAAGCAAGAAATTGCAAGTAGATAAATAGGGACCACTTCGGTGGGAAGGTAACAGCGTTCCGTGCGCCAAGGTGTTTAGTCATGCCGGCCACATGACCACGGAAATGTCTTCAGACAGCGCTGGCTCTTTGGCTTTGAAACGGAGATGAGCACCGCAACTCTAGAGTCGGATTCGACTGGCTTTCGAGCAAGGGAACCTTTACCTATGGTAACTCTAGAAATTGCTTGAGACGCTATTGTTTTAACATAGAGTTTCCAGCACTTTCTAGAGTTACTCTACACCACTTCTGGGTCTTCTCCAGAAGTGAGGTAGTGGTACAGGCAAAGCCAAGCCCTCCTGCCCCCAACCCTGCCCCTCCTGGAAAGAAAACCAAGGCTGAACCCCTTGCAGTTTGCTGTAACCATCATCTGCAGGCACCACTGTGTAACAAGTGGTGCAATACTACACACATCTGTCTCTGCTAGGTTTTCCATTTGCTCAGTCGCAGCAGACAAGCCCTCACCCTCAGCTCCAATCTCCTGCCCTTGATGACATGAAGATGAGGAGATAAAAGGGGAGAGGGAAATGGCACCAGTGGTGAGGTTCTAAGAATTTCCCTGATCTCTACAGTAAAGACTATAGAGTTTGTAGAGATTCCCAGAGTGTCACCAAGTAGTGATGTTACACACTCCAGCCCTTCACCTAAAATGACATCCCATTCACCATGTCACTTTAGGAACTTCCCAGGTCTTTATGGGCTTTAACAGAGATTGGGGAAGTTCCTAGAGCATCACACAGGAACTAATGTCACATCCTCTGAAACTCCACCCTCCAAGGCACCGCCCCCCAAATCTCCTAGTACTTGCTGATGCAATCTGGTAAACCTAGTCTCTACCCTTAAAGCACATGCCGACAACAAGTGACAGTGCCTACATTCTAGTGGATCATCATTAATTAGCTTAAGTGTGTTGTGCATCCTCCATGCCAGTCAAAACTAGTGGATAGTATATGATAGAAAGTGTCCCTAGGCAGAATACAAAAGGACAGGAGAATATGTATGCCATATTGTTATTATTACCAGCCAGATCCACATGATGAGTTTCTGAGAGCACATAATGTCTTGCTAGAAGAGAATGTGAGAGAGCAAGAATACAATAGACATGCATATGTTCACCCATTCTTTCTATTCCTCATTATATTAGTGACTAGCCTGCTACCCGTGCATCGCTATGGTATTTAAGTTCCGTAAATCCAATTATAATACTACTGATGTAAAGTCTGAAATGTAACATTTGTTGTAGGAATTCTAACAGAGAAGATTGTAGTGTAAGAAATGAAGTGAGACATACCGTACATATTTTTTTCCCTCTCTACTGAAGGACCTCTCTCTAGACCACATTGGTGGTTCTGCCCTCAGGTGCTAGGCTCATCAGGCTGCTTGATGAGCTCACTCTGGAGCAGGCCACATAGAACTCTCCATTTAAGAAGCAGTCGTCTGTTAAGTCAACTCCTGCTACCTTCCACGAAAGTGATGGCCTTTCTACTTGTGTTCCTGGATTGTTTTGCTCATATGGAGACTGTGTTGTTCTGAGCACCTCAGGGTGATCTTACTGGTACTTGGCCTGTGAAGCTCAGTGCTCTGCAGGAGTACTATGTGCAAATGTCTTTGCCACATTCCTAAGCTGCCTCCACCTTGTAGCCTTGGTGTATCTGACTCAACGTTTGCCAGGAACTTTCTTGGGGGCAGTAAGAGGTGAGAGGCGTGAGGGGAATTTGGTGTGAGGGAGTGGTGATGTGGTGGGCATTTCTTCAGGTTCATGAGGGAGACATGGATCGAAATGGCTCCTAGAAATGTCCTTTACTATCTCCCCATAAACATTCATACCCTGGCCCTGCTCCTACACCTGACAGACACCGTGTTGGGGGGGATTGTATTTAAAGGCATCAGGGAGGCTGCGTCAGCAGCAGTGCTAAGGCAATCCTGCTGAGCAAACCTCCCTGGCAGCTGTAAGCATCCCTCCTCCTCTCCTACACCTGACAGGCAGCTGCCTGTCCAATGTAGGATGGGAGGGGGGAGGAGTATTAGAAGCCACTGTGGAGGTGGGGCTGCACCCGACAGACAACAGCCTATTAGGTGTAGGAAGTGGGGGGAGTGTGTTGGAAGCCATCGGAGAGGCTGGGCCAGCAGCATTACTGAACCTCACAGGTGCTTGTTGGCCACTCCCAATTCATAGAGCTGACCAATCAGAGAGTGGGGGGTGCAGGGAGAGAGATGCCTGGGAGCTGCATAGGAATCAATGGGGGGAGCACATAAAGTCTTTTTTGAGAACATGTTCCAAGCAAAACAGGATGGTGTCATTGGTTAATATTATAAATAAAGTATTCATTAATTAAAGCAGTTAAATCAAAGTACTAATTTAGTTACTTGATGAAATTAAGTTGGCTTAAAGCAAGTATTCTTATTTAAAGTGCAAGTACATCAGAGTAATGCATGATTTACCTCAGTAAAACTATAAATCATTACATTTACAGTTTATTGCTTTGATTAAGCCCTAAGCATGGAAGAACTTTTCACATGCAAAAGCATCCTGTTCTTACTGCAATATTCTTTGTGCATTATGTTATGTGCCTAATGATTCAGCTAAACTGAGTAATATATAATTATTTCAAAAGTGTTATGTAGAATAATAAAATTATCTATTGATAAACTACTCTTCATAGTCACATATGCTTTTAATTCAAAATGTCGGTCCTGGTTCAGCGCCAGTAGCCAAAAATTCTAAGGGGTTGTGGAGACTATCACCAGCCTCATCTACACACAGACCACATCCTTATTAGTTTTCACCTCTAAAGCTGAGCACAAAGCTAAATGCAATTGACTCATAATGGATAACCCAATAATACCGCTTCTGCCAAAATTCCAGTTCATGGTTTCTTAAGCATGCATGAGAATTGCTAGATGGAAGGGAACTGATCTTCTGTTCACTGAATTCCTATGACTCCACTCTGCACTTTGGCCACGTTAGACTGTAATCTGCCCTCAGTTTGACTAACACAACACACAACAATTTATCTGCCCACCCACAATGCAAGAAGCTCTGTCAGGGGGATCCAGTTTATGTGTGTGTGTGATCTAGTATTCCAAGTTTACTAGGTGGTTGTAAAATCCGGCAAAATTCGAAGCAGCCTTAAATGGTCAGGGGAAGGAATTCTCATCTTTAAGGCTCCCCTTTCAAGAGGCTTGAAAACAGCACATTAAAAAGTTTTCAGGCACAATTCAAGATAGTTCTTCAAAGAGTCACAAGAGAAGAAAAGTGAGTGTACAGAGCATTCCCCCAACCAAACACACACAGATGGGTCTTCCCAATATATTCTATACAAATGCTAGAAGTGTCCGAGGTAAAATCGGGGAGTTGGAGTGCTTGGTGTCGGAGGGAAAAATAGACATTGTGGGTATTTCTGAAACTTGGTGGGATGAGGAAAATCAGTGGGACACAGTGATTCCCGGTTATATATTATATCGGAAGGATAGGGGGGGAAGGGTTGGAGGTGGGGTAGCTCTGTATGTCAGAGAGGGTATAAAGTCTAGAAAGATTGAGAGGCTAAGTGAATTGGATTCGCGTCTGGAAGTTCTATGGGTTGAAATAGGGGGGCCAAAAGGAAACTTAACACTGGGAGTTTGTTATCGCCCACCAGATCAAAAGATAGAGGAGGATTATAAAATGATGAATGCCTTAAAGATAGCAACTAGACAAAAACACTGTGTAATAATAGGTGACTTTAACTACCCACACATTGATTGGGTCAATATGTGTTCTAGCCGGGAAAAAGAGATTGAGTTTCTAGACACTCTAAATGACTGTGCTATGGAGCAGATGGTCACGGAACCTACCAGGGGAGAGGCGATCCTTGATTTGGTCCTAAGTAACACTCAAGACCTGGTGAGAGATGTAAAAGTGATTGCACCGCTTGGAAACAGTGATCATAATGTTGTTGAGTTCATCATTTGTACAAATAGAGAATTGGCCAAAAAGACTCACACAACCATTTTTAACTTTAAAAGGGGTAATTTCTCTGATATGAGGGGACACGTGGGGAGGAAACTGAAAGGAAAAGTAGAAAGGGTCAAAACAATTGGGGAAGCTTGGGATCTATTTAAAACTACGATCCTAGAAGCTCAAAAAATATATATTCCGCAGGTTAGGAAAGGCACAAACAGGTATAGGAAAAAGCCTGCATGGTTAACAAACAGAGTAATGGAGGCTGTAAAAAGTAAAAAGAATTCCTTTAAGCAGTGGAAAGCTAGTCACAGTGAGGCTGATAAAACGGAACACAGGCTATGGCAAATAAAATGCAAGTCTGAGGTCAGGCAGGCAAAAAGGGAATATGAGGAGCATATAGCAAAAAACGTAAAAACCAACAATAAAACTTTCTTCAAATACATTAGAAACAGGAAACCAGCCAGGGAGGCAGTGGGGCCCTTGGACGACCAAGGGGTAAAAGGAGTATTGAAGGATGATAGGGAAATGGCTGAGAAGCTAAATGCATTTTTTGCCTCCGTCTTCACTGTGGAAGATGAGAAGTGCTTGCCCACTCCAGAACCACTGATTTCAGGAGGGGTGTTGAAAGACCTGAGTCAGATTGAGGTGACGAGAGAGGAGGTCCTAAAACTGATAGACAACTTAAAAACTGAAAAATCACCAGGCCCAGATGGCATACATCCGAGAGTTCTGAAAGAACTCAAATGTGAACTTGTAGATCTCCTGACAAAGATATGTAATCTTTCCTTAAAATCTGCCTCCATTCCTGAGGATTGGAAGGTAGCTAATGTCACTCCCATCTTTAAAAAGGGTTCCAGAGGAGATCCGGGAAATTACAGGCCAGTCAGTCTGACGTCGATACCGGGTAAATTGGTGGAAACCATTATTAAGGAAAGAATTAGTAGGCACATAGATGAACAAAACCTATTGAGGCAGACTCAGCACGGTTTCTGTAAGGGAAGATCTTGTCTCACTAACCTGTTAGTGTTCTTTGAGGGGGTGAACAAACATGTGGACAAGGGGGATCCAATAGATATTATTTACCTTGACTTCCAGAAAGCTTTTGATAAAGTTCCTCATCAAAGGCTCCTAAGTAAGCTCAAAAATCATGGGATAGAAGGACAAGTCCTTTTATGGATCAAAAACTGGCTAGTTCATAGAAAACAGAGAGTGAGTGTAGGTGGGCAATTTTCTCAGTGGAGGGTGGTAAGCAGTGGGGTACCGCAGGGATCAGTACTTGGTCCACTGCTTTTTAACTTGTTCATTAATGATTTGGAGATGGGAGTAAGCAGTGAAGTGGCTAAATTTGCGGATGATACAAAGTTGTTCAGGGTGGTGAAAACCAGTGAGGATTGTGAGGCACTCCAAGGGGATCTGTCAAGGATGGGCGAGTGGGCGTCAACATGGCAAATGGGGTTCAATGTGGCCAAGTGCAAGGTGATGCACATTGGAGCCAAAAATCCTAAATATAAATACACATTGATGGGGTCTGAACTGGCAGAGACTGAGCAAGAGAGAGATCTTGGAGTTGTAGTGGATAACTCACTGAAAATGTCGAGACAGTGTGTGACTGCAATAAAGAAGGCCAATGCTATGCTGGGGATTATTAGGAAGGGTATTGAAAACAGATCAGCCAATATAATAATGCCCCTATATAAATCAATGGTGAGACCTCATTTGGAATACTGTGTGCAGTTCTGGGCACCACACCTTAAAAAGGATATTATAGCTTTGGAAAAAGTGCAGAAAAGGGCAACTCGAATGATAAAAGGGTTGGAACACTTTCCCTATGAGGAAAGGTTAAAGCGCTTAGGGCTCTTTAGCTTGGAGAAAAGACGACTGAGGGGTGACATGATCGAGGTTTATAAGATTATGCATGGGAAAGAGCAGGTAAAGAAAGAGGTACTTTTCTCCCTTTCTCACAATACAAGAACTCGTGGGCACTCCATGAAACTGCAGAGCGGTCGGGTTAGAACGGATAAAAGGAAGTACTTCTTCACCCAAAGAGTGATTAACACATGGAATTCACTGCCACAGGAAGTGGTGGGTGCTACAAGCATGGACGGCTTCAAAAGGGAATTAGATAAGCATATGGAGCAGAGGTCCATCAGTGGCTATTAGCCACAAGGTATAGCTAGGGGCTCTGGGGCAAGTGATGCTCTGTCTTCTTGGTGCTTGGGGGGGGGGTCAACAGTGGGAGGGCTTCTAATGTCCTGGCCCCACTGCTGGACCTCCTGATGGCACTGGTATTTCTGGCCACTGTGTGACACAGAGTGTTGGACTGGATGGGCCTTTGGCCTGATCCAACATTGGCGTCTCTTATGTTCTTATGTTCTTAAATGTAGGAGCAGGACCAGGGTACTTTAATCCATCAGGGACAGGCTATGGCAAATAAAATGCAAGTCTGAGGTCAGGCAGGCAAAAAGGGAATATGAGGAGCATATAGCAAAAAACGTAAAAACCAACAATAAAACTTTCTTCAAATACATTAGAAACAGGAAACCAGCCAGGGAGGCAGTGGGGCCCTTGGACGACCAAGGGGTAAAAGGAGTATTGAAGGATGATAGGGAAATGGCTGAGAAGCTAAATGCATTTTTTGCCTCCGTCTTCACTGTGGAAGATGAGAAGTGCTTGCCCACTCCAGAACCACTGATTTCAGGAGGGGTGTTGGAAGACCTGAGTCAGATTGAGGTGATGAGAGAGGAGGTCCTAAAACTGATAGACAACTTAAAAACTGAAAAATCACCAGGCCCAGATGGCATACATCCGAGAGTTCTGAAAGAACTCAAATGTGAACTTGTAGATCTCCTGACAAAGATATGTAATCTTTCCTTAAAATCTGCCTCCATTCCTGAGGATTGGAAGGTAGCTAATGTCACTCCCATCTTTAAAAAGGGTTCCAGAGGAGATCCGGGAAATTACAGGCCAGTCAGTCTGACGTCGATACCGGGTAAATTGGTGGAAACCATTATTAAGGAAAGAATTAGTAGGCACATAGATGAACAAAACCTATTGAGGCAGACTCAGCACGGTTTCTGTAAGGGAAGATCTTGTCTCACTAACCTGTTAGTGTTCTTTGAGGGGGTGAACAAACATGTGGACAAGGGGGATCCAATAGATATTATTTACCTTGACTTCCAGAAAGCTTTTGATAAAGTTCCTCATCAAAGGCTCCTAAGTAAGCTCAAAAATCATGGGATAGAAGGACAAGTCCTTTTATGGATCAAAAACTGGCTAGTTCATAGAAAACAGAGAGTGAGTGTAGGTGGGCAATTTTCTCAGTGGAGGGTGGTAAGCAGTGGGGTACCGCAGGGATCAGTACTTGGTCCACTGCTTTTTAACTTGTTCATTAATGATTTGGAGATGGGAGTAAGCAGTGAAGTGGCTAAATTTGCGGATGATACAAAGTTGTTCAGGGTGGTGAAAACCAGTGAGGATTGTGAGGCACTCCAAGGGGATCTGTCAAGGATGGGCGAGTGGGCGTCAACATGGCAAATGGGGTTCAATGTGGCCAAGTGCAAGGTGATGCACATTGGAGCCAAAAATCCTAAATATAAATACACATTGATGGGGTCTGAACTGGCAGAGACTGAGCAAGAGAGAGATCTTGGAGTTGTAGTGGATAACTCACTGAAAATGTCGAGACAGTGTGTGACTGCAATAAAGAAGGCCAATGCTATGCTGGGGATTATTAGGAAGGGTATTGAAAACAGATCAGCCAATATAATAATGCCCCTATATAAATCAATGGTGAGACCTCATTTGGAATACTGTGTGCAGTTCTGGGCACCACACCTTAAAAAGGATATTATAGCTTTGGAAAAAGTGCAGAAAAGGGCAACTCGAATGATAAAAGGGTTGGAACACTTTCCCTATGAGGAAAGGTTAAAGCGCTTAGGGCTCTTTAGCTTGGAGAAAAGACGACTGAGGGGTGACATGATCGAGGTTTATAAGATTATGCATGGGAAAGAGCAGGTAAAGAAAGAGGTACTTTTCTCCCTTTCTCACAATACAAGAACTCGTGGGCACTCCATGAAACTGCAGAGCGGTCGGGTTAGAACGGATAAAAGGAAGTCCTTCTTCACCCAAAGAGTGATTAACACATGGAATTCACTGCCACAGGAAGTGGTGGGTGCTACAAGCATGGACGGCTTCAAAAGGGAATTAGATAAGCATATGGAGCAGAGGTCCATCAGTGGCTATTAGCCACAAGGTATAGCTAGGGGCTCTGGGGCAAGTGATGCTCTGTCTTCTTGGTGCTTGGGGGGGGGTCAACAGTGGGAGGGCTTCTAATGTCCTGGCCCCACTGCTGGACCTCCTGATGGCACTGGTATTTCTGGCCACTGTGTGACACAGAGTGTTGGACTGGATGGGCCTTTGGCCTGATCCAACATTGGCGTCTCTTATGTTCTTATGTTCTTATGTTCTCCAAGCACCTGCACACAGTGATACAGATTAAAAATGAGTATTTGCTGTAGAAATGGCCACTAGCAATCCCATGCCAAAGATTTCCTACCTTGAATCACATTTCTTGTGACCCTGGCTGCATACAGAACTTCAGATGAAACAAGATTGCTTGCAGCAGTGCTACAGAAGGCCTTTCCATTGTTTGAAAGGAAAAAGAAAGCATTGATAACTTTGCACACACACCCATTGACTGTGAAACCTAATGTCTTATCTGTTAATAGTAATAAGATCATGAGCAAATAGTTCCTCAATTACCTCCATTGAGCCCCTTGGTTCCTCTTGCAAAATTTGAAGATTTAGACTACTGGCCATGTGCCTTGGCCAAATGCTTGCATCCCCTCTGAGAATGCAGTCTAGTTCTTTGTGGCATAGGCAGGTCACCTGGGATTTTCCTGAGTGGTGGTTATGTGCCACAACCTGTTTCTATTCCTGGTGCAAGGCTTTAGTTTTGGTCCTGCACTCCACCACTGAGCACTTGTGCCCTTTTGCAGCAATCCTCTCAAACATATCAATGTTTCAGTGAGAAGCTCACAAAGCTTCTTGCACCTTCTCCTCGCTCCAAAAGGTCAGCAGGTCCAGCATCTCCTTCTCCCTCCAGGAGATTCCACAGCTGCCATGTCCCTTCTTGTTTGCTGCCATGGAGGATACAGCCATGAAGTTCTGCACTAAAGTACACCTGAGAATCAGAAATTGAAAATGGCGCTTCTCCACAGATGACAATGCATTTCTTTTCTCTGGTGCTTAAAGTTCCTGACCTCAGGTATTGCATTGTTTTTTTTGGACAAGTAACTTCCCACGCCAAATAGAATGGGCCTGATGGTGGCCACAAGGTGATTCTCTGATCTTTATTGGCCAATCACATTACCTATGTAGTGGTAGCCATCTTCCACCTTGTATAGAAATATTGCTTTCTAAATTCTCATGCCTTCTCCTGTGATGACATTCTGATGACATGCTGTGTCTTTATTTCCTGTTGCAAGCCAAATGGTGAGACCAGATGGCCTGAGCCACTTAATAGCCATGCCATATAACCATGTACATTCTTTAACACCTCTATATCGAGAGCCAGACTTTAAGGCTCCATGCTAGGGCTCACATGAGACCTGTCACGTACACCATGAAGAAAGCTGGAGGTTGGGTCACCTGGCTGCAGGCAGGGCCTCTAACCTTCTAGCCAATCCCCACACACACCTGATGTTGGCAACCATGGCAACCAGCAATTGGGCACACACCCTGCCACTCGTGATTGGCTGATGGCCACAGCTAATTATGACTGGGATTGGGGTATAATTCCGTGGTTCCCTATAGAAAGGCTCTCTTGCATCTCTTGCTCGTTTGCTCCTGGGATCCTAACTTTGAAACAAAGAGTTTCTTTGTGACTGCTTGCCAGCTGCCAACCTTTTGTTACTGTGGATCTGTATCTCTGAACAGACTGAGACTACATACCTGTGCAAGATGGGATTTCTCTTCAAAATCCCTTGGTGCCTAACTGTACTGTATACCTTGGACTATCTTGGACTGTTGGATGTTATCCTGGATTTGGTAACTATGAATCTTATTAATGTGTAATAAGGGCAAATAGCCGTAGGTTTTGTTATTTTGTATCCTCTATTAGTCTTTTTGCTGTGCTATGCACTGAATAAAGATCATTCTCATTTGTAATAGTCTCTGATGCTGTAACTGAACTCCAAGGCTAAATCTTGTGTCTAACGCTGACCACACAGAGCTACCTTTGTGAGAGTAAATAGTGTGCACTCTGGTTAGAGTTGCTAATGTGTTAAGTCCCAGATGCCAACTGAGAGTTTGAATCTCTGCTCTTAAGTTGGATGGGGATCACCGAGAAAAGAGATTCTGGTGGCAAATTGTTGTGAAGACCAGGGATAGTACAGACTGTCCCGTGGATTTTGTTTAATGTGCTGAAATACTGGATTCCCTCGCATCCCTGGATTGGTCTGAGTAAATTAATCCTGTACACTCCTTGTGGGGGGAAAAGACCCCAGCAACATGGCTACTGATCATGTATTATCCTGTACCATTTTGAGTAACACTCCATTGCAAAAAACACCAATAAAAGTGAAATGTACCACATCATTATGTGAAAAAAAATTCACCCACTTCTAGATATTTAAATTGCACACTATCACTAGTTTGATAATAATGAAAATCACCCTGTGTGAAGGGGACAATAAAGGAAGCCTGGGGTGAACGAGACAAGTAAAAACAAAGGGGGAAAAGGCAATGTGGGGATACATGAAATTGTGTGAGCTGTGTAAGAAATCTGGAAGCCTGCAGGTAAGCATTAATTGAAGGAATATATTACATTAGCGGATAGTGAACTATATCGATGGCATTGGTATAATGTTTTTACTATGTTTTCTCTTGTAAACCTCACAGGCAATTTCCTTGGAGAAGTAGCATAAAAATCCTCAAAATAAATAATAATTACTACACCCAGTCATTACTGGTCCTTTGACTGACAACACAATGTTCTTTCCTTCACTCTTGCAAGCAAAGAGCAATTGATTTATTTTTATATCTGATCTGATATTCAGTGAGAGATAATTATGCCAATTAGATATATTTACTTGTTTTCTATCATTCAGTTTTTGAAGGATTTGTAAAGAAAAAAGAGTTATCTGTCTTGCAAAGATAGTTATAGAAAGGACAGAAGGGTACTGAATTGGAGTTAGATGGACAGATAGGATTGGGAGACATGAATCCGGTGTTGGTCTATAGTGAATGAACAAAGAATGGTAACTATGCAGCCTTTGCAATGTGGAAGAACTCTGGTTCTGGTTTTCATCAGAATATATTAACATTATCCAAAAAGTAACAGCTTTTAAATTGATAATTAAAAAAAAACTCTGAAGCTCAGTATCAAAATGTGTAACACTTTTACTATTAGTTCTTGACTATGGAGTAGTCTCAAAGCTAAATATCTGCCAAGTGACTATGACTGAGAGGTATTTCATTGCTATTGCTTTGTTAAATGCTTCAGGAATAATGTTATGTCGTATCAAAGTTGGAAAAGAAATCAATATGAACATCATTTTAAAAGTAATGCTACATTTTAACATATATACGTGTTTTTGTGTTTGATTTTGCAGGAATTTGCTGCACTTACAAAAGAGCTAAATGCATGTAGAGAACAACTACTGGAAAAGGAAGAAGAAATTTCAGAATTGAAAGCTGAAAGGAATAACACCAGAGTAAGTAGAAAAGCAATCTGCAAGTATGTGTTTTGCATAAGAGTCTCAAATCATTCTTAGGCATTAGTTCCATGTGTCAGAGAAAAGAAGCACCCATCCACGGATTCAGCTTCTAATGTCAAACTTTTACCAATATTTACTTGCCTTGGTGGCATTCTTTAGACATTGCCTCCTGTTTTCTGTGTTTGGTGCTTTAGTTGCCGTTTTGTTTTTCATCTGTTATTCTGGAGGCCAGATTTAAAGTAGAGAATCACCCAGTGGATTCATGAGCATCTGGTCTTTATATTAGCTTGCTGGACATCTCCCAGTTCAGGTTTTGACTCAGGTATGAAACTGAAATTGTGGCTGATGACTAAAGATTGACAGTAAAAAATTGCATACTAATCTATTGATCCCACTAGACCTTTCAATTGCCATTGTTGTTATTGCTTATGAGGCATAGCTTCCAAGAGACCATGACCTGGTGACATTAATGGCATAATTGCTGAGGAGGTCCACCTGTGGTCTGCACAGGGATGTGCCAGAGGATGCCAATTGAATAATGCTTATCTCCCAGGAACTTTCCTTCTGAAATCCTGCAAGATTTTCGTTTACTGTTTAGCATGTGTATGACACCTCTGGATCACACTGTGCAAGTAATGTTGGAGCAAAGTATCATGGATTATTATAGAGATTTTTAAATGTATTGTTAGACTGGCTTAAATTGTTGTTATATGTATGTTCTTAAAGCATTCATTATTTGTTAGCCATCTAGTAGGAAAAGACAGCTGTAAAATGCAGTTCATGTACTGAAGTACCAGGGCTCACACAGTAAAGTGGCAGTAGTCAAATTAGGATGCAAGGCACCATGCATGCACTCTACAATGTGGCCTCTCTCTCCTACAAGGCAGTCAGGCTCTGGAGCAGCACCCAGGGTGATAAAAGTACTCTGGATGCCTAAATCAGTGTGCTGGCTGGCAGACTCCAAATATCTGGTTGCCGTGCCCAGACCTGTTTGTCAAACAAGGTGCAGCTAGTTCTGGGTTCTGAAGTCCGGTGTTGTTCAGGCCAGGGCCAGGGTTCCAAATATCAAGCAGTGTCATTCAGTCCAAGGTCAGAGGGTCCAAGATTCAGCAGAGCAGTGTCGTCGCATCCATGTGCAGCAGCCTTCCTTGGGTGGCTTTATAGCGCCATGCCTAATTGTCAAGCCTTCAGCCAGCATCAGTCCTGCAACAACTCATCTTCATTATCAGCAAGCAGCTGGCATCAGGCCAGGAGATGTGCATTTTGCCATCTCACCTATAGTTCTGTTCTCAGCCTCCGTCTGTGGCGCTCTAATGATGTAGGTGATACTGGAGGGTTGGGAATGGCCAACTGACTTTCACATGCTGAGCTGGGGCTGGAGGGTGGTGATGGTTCTGCAACAGCTGTTGGCTGTGAATCCTGGCAAGCCTGCAGCTCATTTCCTGCTGGTCAGCTTCTGTTGACTTGGGGCTGGCTACACAGGGCTCCTTTTCTCTTGAGTAGTCCTCACAGCATGACTCATGACACCCTTCCCTCTCAGTCCAGGATCTGAGACACTTCATATTCCTCCAATCCATCTACTGCAGCTGGTGCAAAATGCGGTGGCCAGGCTGTTGATGGGGCTCCCTATGAGGAAGGCATTGCACTGGCTGCCGGTAGCATACTGGATTTGCTTCAAGGTGCTGGTTCTGACCTTTAAAGCCCTATATGGTCTGGGGCCTGCCTACCTGAGGGATGGCCTTTCCCCATATGTTCCCCAGAGAGCACTGAGGTTGGGAACTCAAAATCACTTGACCTTCCCTGGACTGAAAGATGCCAGATTGGCCTCTACCAGGGTGAGGGCCTTCTTTGTAGCAGCTCCATACTGGTGGAATGAGCTCCCGAAAGACACTAGGGCCCTGTGGGACCTTTTACAGTTCCGCAGGGCCTGTAAAATGAAGCTCTTCCACCAGGCCTTAGATTAGGAGCCGCTACCAACTGAACTAGGGCAAGACCCTCTATGTTAACAGCAACAGCCTGTGATGCCAACTGCTACAGCCTCTGGCCATATTTCATTGTTACCATCATATCATGACTTACAGCAGTCAGGAGGCAATGCTACCGGACTTCCGGTTTAAGCGTTTTGCTGCTCAGACGCACCCCGTCTCGCTCCAATGGGGGTGCACTGAGACGCAGCGAACGGGAAGAGTCCAAGTGCATCTTGGACTCTCCCGGGGTCTCTGCAGGAGACCCTCAGCCTGGAGAGATGAGGAGAGCCTCTTCCAAGGCAACGGCCAAGGAATTGAGGCACTCATTTTCCCCGACAGGTCCCATTGCCGCAGAGCCACAATGGTACTTAGAGACGGCTGCCGGAACAAGCAGACATGGTCAGAAGTTTGAAAAGGCTTCTAGAAGATCTCCAAGGCTTTAACTGTGAGTTAAGCAATGCTCAAGTGATACAAAGCAAATATATGA
Source organism: Gekko japonicus (assembly GCF_001447785.1). Lineage (NCBI taxonomy): Eukaryota > Metazoa > Chordata > Lepidosauria > Squamata > Gekkonidae > Gekko > Gekko japonicus. The sequence continues at coordinate 669,824 of NW_015167555.1, forward strand.
GCCTTGGTAGTAACTAGAAGCACCTATTTGCAAAGCGTGGGAGGAGGGGAAACTCAAGACTCTCCCCCCCCTGTAAAACTAAAAGTGGTTTTAAAACGGAAATAAAAGACTTTAAGCAAAAGTGAACGAATGAGAATCGAAAGCTGCATATTGACTCAAAACAGAGTAAAATTGTCTAACTTTTATCTTGTTTTGGAAAACTTACTTCTTGTTGATATTATGGCTGGGAGAGGGCAGAAAGCGACGTTGGAGAAAAAAATAGCGACCAGAAATAACCAACCAACGACTTCCTTCCACAAGCAGGAAGTATCTTCAGACATTGCTACATTGTTAGCAAACGCCTAGTGCCCCCTAATGGAACAGATGACGAATCTCAACTCCAAACTACATATAATGCAAAAGCAATTGACTCAAATGGACAAAAGGATGTCAACAACAGAAAAAACCTTTAAAAAGATGGAAAAGCAGACTGAGAGCATTACTAAAAGAGTGGATGAAGTGGAAAAAGAAAGATCCGCTGACAAATCGCAATTAATACAGCTCCAGCTGGAAAGATCCATGTATGTTCTACGTTTCCACGGGATTCCTGAAGAAAAAAATGAGAACTTAAAGGAACTTTTAGCAGAGGCCCTGGCCCCAGTAATGGATTATAGACAAGAGGATTTACTGAAGGAGATGGACTTGGCTTACAGGATTTATCCAGATTTGATAAAGAAGAATAAACTCCCAGGGGAAACATGTTTGAAATTCATTAAATGATCCACCAGAGAACTGGTGCCAAAATCTACGATGGGGTAGTCTTTGAAAATCAAGAATCAGGAGATAAAAATCTTAACGGATACCCCTTTGAAATCAGGAAACAGAGGAGGCTTTACAGAGAATTTATGCTCTCTTTACAAAAGAAGGGAATACCCTATAGATGGGCTTTCCCTGAAGGACTGAGCTTTAAATATGAAGATAAAAGATTTAAAATTGACTGTTCCAAAAATGGAAAAATTTATGGATCAATATTTTAATTCAAAGCCAAACAAGAAAGAAAAGAATCCAAAGCCAAATAAGGAGGAAGAAGAAGATGATGAAGAAGAATCCTACTCACAGGATTCAATAAGCACCAGTTCCAACTCTTCAGAGACATCGGAATCTGAGAAAGGAGAAGTCGCTCCCACCCCCCAAAGACTGAAGAAAAGACTCTAAAACAGTACAGTTTAAGCTTAAAAGCTATATAAAGTATCATTTCACTCTTTTCTCTATAAACTCTTTATTTAAAAAACTTTTTATATAACATTAATCATGTATCAATAGGTGACATAGATATATATTCATGTAACTAAGACCAATGTCACCGTCAGGGCTGGCTCGCCCGCTAGGCGAACTAGGTGCTCACCTAGGGCGCGCCGGCCCTCAGGGGCGCCAAACTGCCCCCTGCCAAAAGCCCCCTGCCCTAACCGGGCGATTGCCGCCGCCTTGGGAAGGGGCCGGGGAGGGGAGCAGGGCTGGGCTGCTGCTAAAAGCCCTGAATGATGGCTTCCCTGCTGGGCCCTGCCGCAGGAGGAGGAGGAGGTGGTGGCTGGCAAGCGAGCAGAGGCGGGAAGTGCTGGGGGGTTGCGCCCTCCTGCCCCGCAGCTGAGCCCCCCCTCCCGGCGAGAGGAAAAGCAACCACCAGATCTGTCTTTGATTCAGTAATGTGCCATTTACATGTGCTCAGTGTTGTGATGGTCCGTCTGCCCCTGTACTGGGTGTCAAGCCCCCTCCAGGTGATGGTGCCAGACTTCAATGGCTGTTTTAATCACCATGAGCTCCCATTCCCAGGCTGTATAATTCTGCTCGGCAGGAGTGAACCGTCGTGAGTAGTAAACTCAGGGTCGTAGCAGCTGGGTGGTTGTTTCCTGCTGTGACAAGATGGCATTACTAGAGGCATCTATTTCTACCACAAGTTGCAAATGGGATTCCAGGTAGCACAGCAGTTGTTTGATGGTGAATCTTTTCTTTAATTCCTGGAAGGGCTGCTGGGTCATGAGGGACCACTAAAACAACTCTCAAAACCGAGGAGATCTGGTCAAGGGCATGCCAAGAGGGCAAAAGTCTGAAATGAATTGTCTATAACTGGAAAAGCCCAAGAACTGTTGAATGTCTTTCCAGGGGTGAGGGGTCTGCCAGGATAATACCACTTCTACTTTGTAGGGGGCACTAAATTGATGGTATAGTTGTACAACCAGCTTGGTGGTAGCTGACCTGCTCCCTTCTCCTCAAAGACATCCTGGAACTCAGCATAGGCTGCTGCTAAAGTTGAGGGAATTGGGTGAGTTGTGGCTATTGCCAGGGTTGGGAAGTTTCATGAGGACATGGGTCCTTGAATGGGAAACCACAGAGTCAATCAAGGTGTGTGCAAGCACCCAACATCTATCAGGGAGCTGAAGCTTTAGTGGGACCAGGAGGTGTTGAGAACCAGCGCTAGATGGGCCTTTGGATTTTGTGGTTCTTCCCATATAGCAAGGCCTGCACTGACTTGGTGTGTGGAGCTTAAATCTTATGGCCGGGACTTCTTTTTCCCCAGATAATTGCTTGCATAGTGACCTGATCCCTCGCAATACAAGTACAAGTTCAAGGTACCATGCCTCTCCTTTTCCTCGACAGGCATGGCTGAGAAGCCCCCAGCTGCATGGGTTCCCCTGCTGCCTCTGTGGGTGTTCTAGGAGCAGGGCCTGCCAAAGGGGCTAGGAAAGGCTGTCATCCCATCAATCTAAGTTGAGCCCCACTGCAGACCTGTCTTCAGTCCTCCAGACACCCATCAATGGGCAGACAGAGCTGGATCAGGCTGGTCAGGGTTGGGGGATGTTCTACCTGGGCAACCTCATTGAGTTCTGCTTCAGATAATCCTTCCAGGTTCTGGCCCATCAGAGCAGTCTCATTCCAACCTAGGTCTTGGGCCAGTAGTTAGAACTCCATGATATAATCTGCCACTGAACATCTCCCTTGATTGTCAAATGTGCCAATTCAGCTTTCTGGGGATCAGAAAAAATGCTATTCATATGCATAACCAAGTCTGAGAAATTTGTCAGTAGCAGAGAGTTGGAAAGGAGTAGTGGTGTGGCCCACAAAGCTGACCTTGGTTCTGTAGTTGGAAAAATCCTGTTCCCATAGCTTGATATATAGCTTGCACTGTGCCAGAAAAGCAAGAAATTCATCACACACACCCCAACTTCCCCAGAGGGCTCACAGGGCATTTATCGGGGGAGGGGTACAGCAAGAACCACAGCAGTGGCAGCCACCTGCTGTTGTTGGAGTGGGGCCAAAGCACTGGTCAACTGTTGTATCTGAATCTGCACTGTGTGGTTCTGAGCAGCCAAATCTGCTGCATCATCCATACTTCTGCTTATGTGGTGGGGTGGACACAAACTGTATTGGCTGGCAGGCTCCGAAAATCTAGTTACCACACCCTGGTCCATTTGTCAAACAAGGCATAGGTAGCGCCGGGTTCTGAAGACCAATGTTGTTCAGTCCAGGGCCAGGGCTCCAGAGATCAAGCAGTTTCATTCAGTCCAGGGCCAGAGTATCAGATATTAATCAGGTGAGGCAGTGGCAGCAGGTCAGCATATAACGTACACTTTGTATCCATGCCCATGCAGCCTTATGGTTGCATGCCTAATTGTCAAGCCTTCAGCTGAGCGGTGGCGCAGACGGTAAAACGCCTGCTTTAACAACTACAAACAGCCATTGTGGCTGTTTGAGAACCACCACGGCCGGGGTGAGCTCCCGGCCCTAGTCCCAGCTCCCGCCCACCCAGCGGCTCGAAAGCAATTAACAACTAACTGAGTAGACAAATGGGTACCTACCCTTAGATGGGTAGGGGGCACCCTCCTCCAACGAGGTGTGTGGTGGCGGCACAGACGGCGACATAACATCGGCGGCAGCAGAGCATCGGCGGTGGTGAAGAAGTGGAATGGCGATGCAGTGGAGCAGTAGAACATCATGCGGCTGATGACGGCGGAGGCGGAAACCAGGAGGCGCGCGATGACGTGCAACGCGAGGCGATCGGAGCCTAACGGACAGAGTCAAGGCCGAAGCGGACATGGGCCGTGTACCTGAACAGTCCCACCAATGAAAAAAGTCGTCTTGAAACGCCAGAGACTGCCTGAAAAAGAAGCCAAGCCAGAACCAACAACAGGTCCACCACCAGGGTGCCGGTAGGCATCCCCGCCCCATCTCATGTGGTCCTAGTTAGGGATTAAGCGTTCTTGGAACTCATTACATGTAATGGTATAGCAAGTCGGGGTTAGGGCGGTATAGCAAGTCGAAACTATAAATAAATTTTAAAAATACTCAGGGTCTGTCCTGCAACAACTCATCTTCATTATCAGCAAGCAGCTGGTGTCAGGCCAGGAGATGCACACTTTGCCATCTTGCCTGTAGCTTAATTCTCAGCGTCCATCTGTGGTGATGCCGAAGGGCTGGGAATGGCCAACTGACTTTCATATACTGAGGTGGGGGGGGGGTGATGGCTCTGCAACAGCTGTTGGCTGTGAATCCTGACAAGCCTGCAGCTCATTTTCCTGCTGGTCAGCTTATGTTGACACGGGGCTGGCTGACACGGGGCTGGCTAACACGGGGCTCCTCTTCTCTTGAGGAGTCCTCACTATCACTGAGCCCTGCATGACTCATAAGAACATAAGAGACGCCAATGTTGGATCAGGCCAAAGGCTCATCCAGTCCAACACTCTGTCACACAGTGGCCAAAAATACCAGGTTCCATCAGGAGGTCCACCAGAGGGGCCAGGACATTAGAGACCCAGCTGAGCTCTGAGCAGGAGCAGGAGACATTAGAGACCCAGCTGAGCTCTGAGCAGGAGCAGGAGCAGGAGAGGACTGTGTTTGAGAGTGTGTGAAAGTGATTAGAGTTGTTGCAGAGTCCTGGCTGCTTGAGAGAGGGAGAGGAAGGGGCATTGTTTGACTATGATTGACTGTAATTGAGAGGGAGAGGAAGGGGCATTGTTTGCCTGTGATTGAGTGCCTGGGTGAATTTGAATAGCTGCTGCCCCACCCTCTGCTGGGGGAGGCCTCTATTTAAGGAAGCACCTTTCCAGACACAGAGCAGACCCATCTGAGCAGGAGACAGAATTGCTAGAGGGGTGAGTGTTTTTTATTTGCCTTCAGCTGAGGATATTGTGTGGGAGGACTGTGTTTGGGAGTGTGTGGAAGTGATTAGAGTTGTTGCAGAGTCCTGGCTGCTTGAGAGAGGGAGAGGAAGGGACATTGTTTGACTCGTAAAATAATTTGACTTGATAACAAAACCCACATAAATACCAAGGGTTTAAAAGGGGGATTATATTTATTTATTTTAAAAGAATTATGAAGCCAGAATGCCAGCAGGGGGTTGGGGGCTATCCAGTGTTTTGCACGGAGTGTCACATGTATGACTATCTGCCCACTGGGCAGAAGTCTTGGGTGTGTCCTCGGTGCAAGGAGCTCCTGGTTCTCAGGGAACGTGTGTGCTCCCTTGAGGCCAAGGTGGCTGACCTGGAGAAGCAGAGACAGTCAGCTAGGCGCACAGAAAAGACTCTCGGGGACTTGTTAGCTACGTCCCACTCTGGATCTGGCAGCCCCGCTGCTGTCAGGGAGCATGAGGGTCTAGGGGAAACAGGGCACCGTGCTGAGGATAAGGGGAATGTGCCCTCAGAAGGGACCTCTTCCCCAGCTGGTGAGCGGCTCTCCTTTTGCACCAAGGAACCATCCCTGGGCAGGGTGGGAGGGGGGCTCTTGGTAGTGGGTGATTCGATCCTTAGGCAGGTAGACAGCTGGGTGGCGAACCCGCGTACTGACCGTATGGTGACTTGCCTGCCTGGTGCGAAGGTAGCGGACATTACGCGTGTTTTAGATAGGCTGGTAGATAGTGCTGGGGAGGAGCCAGTGGTCGTGGTGCATGTCGGCACCAACGATGTGGGGAAATGCAGTCGTGAGGTCCTGGAGGAGAAATTTAGGCTGCTGGGCAGGAAACTCAAGGCCAGGACCTCCAAGGTAGCCTTCTCAGAAGTGTTACCTGTTCCACGCGCAGGGCCGGAGAGACAGGCAGAGATCAGGAGTCTCAATGCGTGGATGAGACGATGGTGTAGGGGGGAAGGGTTCAGGTTTGTTAGGCACTGGGATACTTTTTGGAACAAGAGGGAGCTGTACAGGCGAGACGGTCTCCACTTGTCCCGAGAAGGAACCAGGCTGCTGGCGCTTAAAATCAAAAAGGTGGCAGAGCAGCTTTTAAACTGAATATTGGGGGAAAGCCGACAGGAGATGAAAAGTCTCTGGTTCGGGTTGGCTCATCTGAGAGAGGTGAGGGGGTACCGGTTGCTTTTCTACAGGGAGGTGGATTGAAATTGTCCACTGAGACCATGGCTAGTGACATGGACTGCCTGACAAGGTCTTGAGATAGCAAGAGGAAGGTTGCAGGCTTAACTTGTATGGGAAATTACAGCTGTTTCTATACAAATGCTCGAAGTGTCCGAGGTAAAATCGGGGAGTTGGAGTGCTTGGTGAGGGAGGGAAAAATAGACATTGTGGGTATTTCAGAAACTTGGTGGGATGAGGAAAATCAGTGGGATACGGTGATTCCCGGTTATATATTATATCGGAAGGATGGGGGGGGAGGGTTGGAGGTGGGGTGGCTCTGTATGTCAGAGAGGGTATAAAGTGCAGAAAGATTGAGAGGCTAAGAGAATTGGATTCGCTTCTGGAAATTCTATGGGTTGAAATATGGGGGCCAAAAGGAAACTTAACACTGGGAGTTTGTTATCGCCCATCAGTTCAAAAGAGAGAGGAGGATTATAAAATGATGAATGAATTAAAGATAGCAGCTAGACAAAAACACTGTGTCGTAATAGGTGATTGGGTCAATATGTGTTCTAGTTGAGGAAAAGAGATTGAGTTTCTAGACACTCTAAATGACTGTGCTATGGAGCAGATGGACACGGAACCTACCAGGGGAGAGGCGATCCTTGATTTGGTCCTAAGTAACACTCAAGACCTGGTGAGAGATGTACAAGTGATTGCACCGCTTGGGAACAGTGATCATAATGTTGTTGAGTTCAACATTTGTATAAATAGGGAATTGGCCAAAAAGACTCACACAACCACTTCTAACTTTAACTTTATGAGGGGACATGTGGCGAGGAAACTGAAAGGAAAAATAGAAAGGGTCAAAACCATTGGGGAAGTTTGGAAACTATGTAAAACTACGATCCCAGAAGATATATATATATATATTCCGCAGGTTAGGAAAGGCACAAATAGGTATAGGAAAAAGCCTGCATGGTTAACAAACAAAGTAAAGGAAGCTGTAAAAGGTAAAAAGGATTCCTTTAAGCAGTGGAAAGCTAGTCACAGTGAGGCTGATAAAAGGGAACACAGGCTATGGCAAATAAAATGCAAGTCTGTGGTCAGGCAGGCAAAAAGGGAATATGAGGAGCATATAGTAAAAAACGTAAGGACTCATGACACCCTTCCCTCCTCAGGGCCCCCCTCCCAAGGTTGGGTTGGCCCAGGCATCTGGGGATATGTTCTATGAAATCGGCAAACCAGGGCAGGTGCATGGACATTGTCTGCAGGCTCCCAAGCCCTATTCTCCGGCCCATAGCCTTTCCAGTCCACCAGGTATTGAAGCTATCCATGTTCCCTCCAGGAGTCCAGGATCTAAGACACTTCATATTCCTCGCTATCACTGAGCCCTGGCTGACTCATGACAAGCTTGCTAGAGGAACCTCAAGTCTTGCTTGATAAATACCCTCTGGCTTGTGGAGTAAACAATTATTGGTATGAGCCAATCTACAAATTATAGCTTCCATGTAGGAGCTGCTATTCAACAGCTTTTCTGTAACATGCAGTATCTGTTTCCTGTACGCCTTTTGAGTAGCCTTCACATCACTGTCAGATATTTCCAGGATATGGACATTCTGCACAGTAAAGAGCCCCATATGTTGTGCTCCCATATGGAACCAAGACCATGCACAGATATTTTGGGTGGCATCCACATGGAGCTGTGCCCTGAGCTGGCGGCATATATATTTTTTAAAAATCCCAGTGGAGGATTACATTATTTGAGGTGGCTGGGCTTTTATAATCTCTTGGGTTTAAAAAAAAATTTACCACGTAATTCACATGAATGCAATGTCAGCCTCTTATCAAGAAGCAAATAAATACTGATGCACTGTTATCTAGATGAGTTTACTGTCAAAGAAGCAGGTAATGGAGAAGGCTCCAAGAGGTAGAACTCATTGGTGGGAAATTGGCACTTTAAAAAATTGAGGGCTTTATTAGTTACTTATGGTGGTAAGGAAACTAACTAGAAGCATTTTTGGGAGTGGATAAAAGCTTATATAGGAAAAGCCAATCTCCTGTCACTGTCTATTAAATTCTAATATGCAAAAAAAGGACAACCCCCTGCTACTGCGGCAGATACAAACTATGTCACTATTTTTTAGGGTAACAGCATGATCCTTAATGCTCGTCAGCTTTGATAAGAGTAGGCTAAAATATTACTATTTATCTAACATTGCTAAATAAGTTAACTGTCATTAAAGATATAGCACCTTTAACACTGGCATAATCTTTACGCACCTCAGCACTGACAGTTGATTCATTCAATGGTTAGAAAAATCAATCTATGGTTTATATGGATGAATTTGCACAGCAGGACTATAGGAAGCAGTGACCTTGCTGGGTGATATGTTAGAAATTCTGACAACTAGAATTAATAAGCTACATTATAGTAACACAAAAGTGATTGGACTATATCTGTATACATGAACTATGTGTGCACATGCATGCACATTTTATCCTCCCTTACCCATTGGTTTTCTTCTTTACATGTTTGTGTGTATTCTACATGTATTTCCCTGGCTTGGTCTTCTCTCCTGATGATAGTATATCTCTCTGTGTTTTATCCTTTCCTTCCCTCCTTGGTCACCCTCGTCTGTGTGTGGGAGTTTCCCCATCCCCCCTTCCTCTTGTATGTGTACATGTGCTTGACTCTGCCTCATGTGGCAGCCATCTTGTAGCAGCACCTGCCACCCAGTCTCAAAATTCTGAAGATGCCTGCAGGCTCAAAAAAGTTGGAGACCACTGCTCTAGAAGATTAGGAACTTACGTATGTACGGATTGAAAACCAACTGGCTATCAGCTACTTACATTCAGACATTAAAAAGGTTGGCCCAACTTCCCCTCTTCTCTCTTTTCAATCGGCCTGAAGCACTCCAACGGTACACTATAGTTATTTACAATTTTTGGTAAAGCTAAAATAAACATATCTTGAATCTTCTTAATCTCCAGTAGAATTTGGAATTAAGCACTCCACTTAAGAAACTTCAGTGACAGAATACCCTTATGGAAAAGGGAAAATTTGGCACAGAGAAATTAACAGTTGATGAGGTACATCAACAAAGCCCAATTTTCATTCCTTTTCAGGATCCTATAATTTACCAGAAGACCTTCTCGCTCTGCAATGTAAATAATACATTGAGAAAAAAAATAATGAAAGGGATAATGCTTTCTCAAATTTTGATTAATTCCCTCCAGGATTGTTTTATCTGTGAAAGGGGCAGACATCATAAACATCTCAAAGCTCCCCAGACACAGGAACATGTGACTGTCAGGTACACATCCTCCGCCTCCAATTTCAACAAGATAGTGTGAGGAGACAGGTGAAACTTATGGGTTTATCAAAACTTAGATTTTGAAACCACAGCCAATCAATATGACAATAACTGGAGGAGAGGTGTCTGCAAAGTACTTGATAGCAGCAAGAGTCTCCAGCCTGTGTTCTAACAGCAAGTGATATCTTCCATAAAACAGTCTAACTAGCAATTTCAGATCCCAGAAGATAGAATTATGGCCCCTTCCTATTGGGTCCTATAATAGAAATAGGTGTATAAAGCTTTGTTCCAGGAAATAGGAGAAATGGAGGGACCTGTTGGGTATTCTTCTTCCTCTGCCCAGTTTGTGTTCCTTTGGATCCAATGCAAGGGCAACTTAAGCCATGAACCATTGCTCACACAATGTAAGGCATGAAGTGTTGCTCTTACTCACTGATGGTTACATTTGCCCTCTGTGGCATCACAATGCCAACTCTGACTGGGAGTGTGGTATTATGAGGCCATTGTTTTCATGATTACTGATTGGCCTGGGCCACATTGTTATAAAGGAAGTATGCAGATGACACTCACCTCTACCTCCTGCTTGATAAGCAGCCAGAAGCAGATATCTCCTCCCTGGCCCAATGCCTGGATGCCATGGTGGAATGGCTAAGGGGTAGCTGGCTGAAGCTAAATCCTGTGAAAACAGAGGACATGTGTCTGGGAAGCACATTGACAATAGGGAATTTTTCACTCCCATCACTTGATGGCTTTCCACTGTGGACTCCATGAAGAATGTGAGGGTTTGTCTTGATCCTGTGCTTTCCATGGCCAAACACATGTCCATGGTGGCTATAACAGAAATTCTCCACCTTCACCAGGCCTGACAATTTTCCCCATATTGACCTCAGTCCGACCTTGCCACATTGATTCATGCAACGACCACCTTTTCTTCAGACTACTACAACTTGCTCTATGTAGGGCTGCCCTTGAAGTTGCTTTGGAAACTCCAGGTGGTACAGAATGCGACTGCTAGGTTGCTGACCAAGTTATCATGGTCAGCTCATATAACACCAATCTTGAAGCAGCTGCACTGGCTACCAATTTGTTTCCAGACCCAATTCAAGGTGTCGGTTCTTAACTTAAGCCCTTAATGGTCTGGGACTCACCTGTTCTGTTATGATCCCCCCCCCCCCGCTCCCTTCATTTATCTTCGCAGGGCTTGCTAGTGATCTCAAATCCCAGGATAGCATGACTTTCTTCCACCAGTGGGAGGGCTTTCATTATTGTGGCACCTTTGCTCTGGAATTTACTGTTACAAAACACCCATGTGCAACAGGACCTGACGACTTTTGGAGACTCTGTAAGGCAGAATGATTCCGGCTTGCTTCTGGCTCATATTATCTCTCTATTGTACGGCATAGTTGGCCTGTGGGTATTGTAATGATTGATGTCATTTGAAGGATTCCTACAGTTTTAGGGTTGGGGTTAGATTAGTTTTATGTAGTTTTGTATTCTTTTATGACTATACATGATTTTATTGGATATTTACTATTCTATTTTTGAACCTATTTTAATTGATGTAATCATATATTGCTAGAATATAAAAATTGAAATAAATAAATTTAATTTAAATAAGTAAATAAATAAGATGGAAAAAATAGTGCCAGAGCAATTACCCAGCAGGAAAGTGAACTGTGGATAAACAGGTAAGAAAAGGGGGCATCTTTCTCAAACCATTTCACCGAACAAAATATCTGTCTATGAATACTTAGCATAACCTTAGTAGAAATACCCACCCTACACTGTTAAGGCTCAGGCCCTAGCTGCTCTGATAGTTCTATGGAGTCACATTTGGTGGGGACACAACATTTAAAAAAATAAATACAAATGCCTGCAAAAGATGTGCAGTTGGTCCATTTTCTTTGGGAAAGCTAGGCTAGAATTATGAATACATAAATAATTTTGCAAATAAAGAAATAATGTGATTGACCATTATAATGTTTTCTTGTTCACTGCTTCTTTATTAATGGCTGATTTACAAATTACAATCTCCAAGTTCAAGGGACAAAAAGCCCTTTCATAGAAGTTTCTTATGCCATGTACTAATACAAATGCATGCAACATTTTCACACCACTGCCTGCTTTTTTATCAGGCATGGGTGATGCTGATGTGGGGATGCTTTCTGAGTTTGGACCAGCACACAGGGTAAGAGAGGCTTTGGGGTACTGCCATGTGGGTACAACATCAAATAGGAGCTTTATGGTAGATAATGTCAAATTAGTCATAAACCTGTGAACATTGCAGCACAAAAGCCATCTCCTGAGGTTAAATATAAGAAAATATGTGTCATGTGTCTTAGTTCAGTACACATTTAGAGGGTTTGTGTGTCCTATTTCAAGACATTTATTGTTGAATACAGCGTATTCATACAGAATAGTGTTCTGACCTCCAGATCAACTTTCAGAACTGGAGAAGGTCTTGTGCTATACTACCAGATAATGTACTTTGAGGTTCCATTCTGTAATACTGTGGGGGAGGGGTTGTTTTAAATCCAGGCAAATCCCACCCACCCCCTTTTTTAAGAAGAGAAAAATAATTATTCTCCTTTAGGCATATTTTCACATTTCAGATTTAGTATTCATATGAACTGCCAACTGAACAGAAAGTTGTATCTAGAACAATGTGTACTATAGCATTTGAAAAAGCAATGTTACTGTTACTTAAGATAAATATATTCTTATCAATTCTTATCAATCAAGATCTGTACAGTTACATGTGCCTTGACTCCTTAATTTGTCTTAATCTGCAAATTTGGGACTTCCTTCAGGTTTGTAGCGAAATCTCTTCTGTCGGTCTCTGGCTCCAGATATTTTGATCTGCACTCTTTGGCCTGGTTCAAAATTAAATATATGATATACCACTTAGTAATTCCATTCTTAGGATTATTCACTGGAGCACAGTGTTTACTACAGCTTGACAACACTCCTGAGCAAAGCCTTTATTCTGATATCTGCAACATATTCATTTGTTGCTTGTGTGACATAGGTAAGAGTGGTGATGCTAACAAGGGCAACTGTAAAGTGGTGATGCAGTGTACTTGCAGTCTTAGCATACAAAAATGTGGATAAGTTAGGATTTGCAATGTCATTAAACCAATATTAACTTTGACAGGTGCTATTCAGTTTACATATACCATCCCTGCTTGGTTCAGATAACCACCACCACCACCCCCTGCTGACAATCATGTATCATGATTTTTCTAAAACCATTAGCTTTAATTTAAAAGCTCTGGAAGAAGTGTAATTGTTACCGTACAGACAATGCTAAGAGAGACCACCATTAAGAGAAGTATATGGGAGTATACTGGAGATGCTGTTTGCTAACTAGGAGGGTATCGAAAGAGCTTGATAACTAGGCCATTAATAACTTTAATAGTGATAACCAGCATTTTGATTTGGGCCTGGAAGTCAATATATAGCTGGCACAAGTGATGCAGCACTGGAGTTATATGTTCTGGGCAGATGACCCCAGACAGGAATTTCACTGTCATATGTTGTAGCATGTGAAGCTTCCAAGCCCCACACAGTGCACATTACAATAGTCCTGTCTGGAGGTTATGGCAGGGAATCCAAGTCTCCAGCTTTGGCAGGAGACCTCTCACCCCCTGTCATTACTGCCAGAAATGGTGGGGTGATTAGTGCCATGAAACCACTTCCAGTGAGCCTCTGAAGTGACTTCATCACATCAGTAGATGCTCTAGCATTTGCCCAAAATTCTATGTTAAATCGGAGTTTTAGGCAAACCTTACAGTATCACTAGTAACACAATGATGTCACTTCTGGGTAGGGTTGCCAGGTCCATCAGACCAGCCAGTGGGGAATGGGGGTGAAATTACTGGGAATGGGGAGAGAAGAAGCTGGAAATTAACACGATAGGCCTACATTGCCTGGAAGTGACGTACGCACATCAGGGAAACTGGGAGCAACACTGTGGTTTGTGGGCAAAACCTCTATAGTAGAATTACATTCTACTATAGAGTTCTGCCCCCAAAACCGGAGTTATGCCCCCCCCCCCATGTCATTCACATACCTATGTCATTTTCGGGTGACATAGGCACTTCGCATTTATTTCCAGCTTCTTGCCTTTGGGGGAGGGTAATGGGGGGGTTGAAAGGAGTGCCAGAAACTGAAGGACCCCCATCCAAACTGAGGGGTCTGGCATCCCTACTTCTGGGTCACACCAGAAGTGACATCACTGAATTGCCTCCTCCCTGCCGAGTAAGTCTCCTGCCTTGCACTGGCAGCCCTAAGTGACAGTAGCATGTATCAGAGTGGCTAGACCACCAAAGTCTAAATAAGGGGCCATCTTACAAGCCAGGTGTAATTGAAAGAAGTCAGTCCTTGCGATATTACCAACCTGCTTATCCATTAACAAGGATGTTAATTTATTAATTTAAAATAGTTATATCTCTCCCAGAGTAACTTAGAAACATTTATTGCACTGTATGCAAGTAAGGGTACTAAAATTGAAATTCAGCATGTAAGGGACTCAAATGGGTTACATGTTTTGGGTTCATTAGGCCAGAATTAGTTAGTTCCTGTGTATGGTAAGCATATTTCTTGCTTTCCATAAAGACATGCCCCTGAATGAGGCAACCTTCTTGTGAGCAGTTTTATTTTATCATGATTATAGGACACCAATCCTTTCCTGTTCCTTAGCCCTGAAGCTGCCTTCAGGAAAGGGAGGGGGGAGAAGATCGTGTCAAAGCTCTTCATGTTTATTTGAATAAAAATAATGATATATTTGGTCATTCTCGGTGTGGCATAAATAGAGCTACAAACTGTTGAGTTATAAGCCTAAAGAAATTTACTATTTATCCCCAAGGTGGCACAGAAATGGTTCCATGCAGACAAAACAGATGTACAGCAATCAATTATACCATTAACATTTTGATAAAATACAGTAACAAAATATTATTGAAACTTATTTTGGATTGTCTTGCATGTCTCTTAAATTCTAATATAGATTGTCAAAATGTTGTTAGGTGACCAGTTTCAGTATTCATTACGTACTGAACCATATGGTTTGTTGGCTTAGTTTGGCAGCTTTAATTGGTGTTCAACTTAAGAATATTTTAACTCATAAATTATTTTACCCAGGATACAACAAAGGTGAGTGGAATACTTTTCTCTTTTGGAAAGTGTGCATGAGATTTCAATAGCTACTAATTACATTTATGCTTTATTTCCCTTCTTATTCTCTGCAATAATACAATGGAATGCTGCCACATAGAGTCATATCCCTTTGAGTATAATAAAAGCTGCCAATGCCATTATTGTTTCATACTATATAGTTCAGAATTACAGTCCTAGTGACCTTTAGGTGCAAGTGATCTGACTTTCTTTTATGCTGAACCCAATAGCTGTTACTGGAACATTTGGAGTGCCTTGTTTCAAGACATGAAAGGTCATTGAGAATGACGGTGGTGAAACGCCAAGCACAGTCCCCCTCAGGAGTTTCCAGTGAAGTTGAGGTTCTGAAAGCACTGAAATCTTTGTTTGAACACCACAAAGCATTGGATGAAAAGGTACAGTGTGGAAACAAGCTTAAGTATACTTTTTTGCCTGCTTTACTATGATTCAGGTGCATAGACAATATGGAACCCTTGTCCTTTTGGTGCATGGGCTGGCCAGCTTTCTAAAATGTCATTTCAGTTCTTCAAGTGTGACACTATCTCAAATATTGAAAGCTGATTGCTGTGTCATGTGATCAGTCAACATAAGCAGGAGCTTTATACTTCCAGGAGTAGACTAACCATTTAAGTTGCAGGGCAAGTTCCTGAAGGGCTGCTGGCCAGAAACTAGACACAATAACTCTGCCCATGCCATGGGGGCACCTGGCTCAGATCCTTCATCAGCAACAATGATTGCCACCACTGGGCAGGTCTGAGCTGGGTGGCCCCTGCAGTGCTAGTTTGTAGAGTTGCTGAGGCCACTCAAATGGTCTGCATCCAGGGATTTTTTTAAAACTTCCAGTTTCACACCTGCATGGTCCCCATGACAAGCCATTGTAAGAGGAAACAATTCTTCATGGGTCAATCTCAGTATATTCAGGCCAGCATCACAACTGTAGAATCCCTTGCAAAGGATGAATCCACATAGAAAATGCTTCCTGGTAATATGATATTAGTACGACTTTGACTACCTAGTCCTGGCCCCCCATGTTCAATCAATTTACCAGATTTCATTTGGATCAGAGAGGGAACCAATTCTATATACATGGTTCTCCATCCAGCTAGAGATATAGACATAAAACCCTAATTCCTGCTTCTACATGTGCAGTGTCTAATACATAGCTACCTTATAAATACTGCAAACAAGAGCCAATTGTTCAAGTTAATTTGAAGTGAACTATATTACATTATTTTCAGAAAAATCTATTGGAGATATTTGTTACAGACTAAATGAATAGACTCTCAGAGTGTTATGAAAAATTAGCAGTAGTACCTATTGTGTTTGAATCATAATCATATAACACTTTTATTTGCGGGTTCCAAGTGATGTGAAAATAATCTTCTCCGGGCCTGTTATTTGAAATGAAATGTAACATTTGACTAGGCTTAGAAAGAGATAAGTAGTATCCCATTGAGGTAAATACTATAAAAATACATTCCAGCTATAATTTAAAAGTATCTGGTACCTTTTGCCTTCCACGGTATTAAACTGAGCAAGCTCTCAATTGCATCCAGGACTTACATAATGCAGCATTACTATCCATAGTGTTTAGAGAGTAGTATGGTTTATATTCTAATTCATTTTTCCTTATTGGAGGCTGATTTTTTAAAAAGCATTAGAAATGTGGTAGCACATTGTTTTCTTATATTTAATTTATCAATGAGAACTGAACTTGAAAAGTTCAGTTTTGAAAAATCAAAAATTCTCTTTGTATACTTCTCAAGAGCTAAGGTGGATTATTGGCCAAGGGATGAATTTTCAGGGAAGTAATTGCTTAATTTGCTTCTGTGTGTCCCACCATAACCCTTCCAAAAATAGATTGAATGCTGACACAGGGAAGGGACTCACCATCTGACTTCACAAGATGCAACAGTGCAACAATAGCTTCACATGAGGCATAGCTGTAAAAGTCTATTGCAACAAAAATTATTACATCTCACAACAAACTTCTGCTTGTTCATTATGAGACCCTCTCCCTCCTCTCCTCACACATGGAACATGATTGAAAGTTTCCCTGTTTAGGAAGCTTTCAATCAAACTACAATTTGCCGTAATTTCCAGTTGCAGATGTCTGGACAGATTGAATTTGCTTCCTCCTTAGAGATCAGAATTCTAAATCTCAGTTTAGAAGCCCAGTTTCTGTTGAGGAAACAAACTCCAATTTGCTTGGATGCTGGGAGTCAGATGGATGTCACATTTGTTTCTAGGCCTCCCAAACTAAGAAGCTTTTAATTGCATTCTGCATAGTAGGAGATGGGGAAAACAGGAGGAGGGAAAGGAGCAGAGGTTTGTTGTGATATCTGAAACCAACTAAAGAGTCTAGTGGTAACTTAAAGGCTCACAGATTTATTGTGCATAAACATCACTCATCATTTACCCAGTGAGCCACATCTCAGTCATCTAAAAGCAATGTTAGCACCACCACCATGCCATACCTTTTTTCATTAGGACGGATGAATACTATTGGGGATCTGCATATGAGATGGGGATCCTCAGACAACTGGTCGGGTTCACCAAAGGCCCTCACTCTCTTATATGACATATTTTATAGGCCTTTAATGAAGTTACTTCAGTATGTGCTTCCTTGGAATATTTAAAATTGTAAGTATATGCAGCTGTTTAATAATTCAGTCACTGTAAATTTTCTGTAGTTGGTGACTTTGTAGGATACAGTTATTGCTGTTATGTTCAACCAATTCAGTCTGAAAACCAGCTGATGAAAATGTATTTTACTGACATTAGCATCTATCCTGTTCTGGCAAGTTGCTAGCAAGGTTCAAGAATAACAGAAAAGCATTTAGGCAAGAGACAAGCAGGATGCAGGAACTTAAACTGGAGGCTAGAGATTTCCACAAGAGGCAAGCACGCCCTGGAAAACTGGAGTTTAGTGGTCAGCTACTATCTGGGCTAAAGCACAAGCTGGTTGAAACAAAATGTTGAACTAGCAAAGGTTGGGACTCTTCAGGATTATATAGGGAACTAAGTGTCCCACCTTTCCTACAGCCAGGGCTATGTTCCTGATCCTGCAAAGATCTGTAGAGATGGCTCTTCCTCCTGAGAGAGGTTAGAGTGTGTGAGGCCCTGAGTTGCCAAACGTCCACTCCACCTGTTCCAGCCTTCAGCTCTGGCCCTCTTCTTTCTCTGTTCCCTGGTTCCCAGGGGAAACTCTAGAGGTACAGGAGGTGGACAGACCTACTCAGGGGTTTTCTCATCTGCTGGTCATATGAGAACTTGAACAGGAGCCTGCTGTTGGAGAGAGGAGGCATGGGGTGTTCAATGGGAGCTCCTTGAGTACACGCAGCTTTGGGCATAGTGTGAACCATTGGAAGGTCTTTTTCTAAGGAGTCTTCACCCCCTGTGCAGGCAGGGCTATGGAAAGCCTTGATGACATCTTTATTGCTGATTTTGAAGGGGTTTCTGCAATATGGCAAAAATCTTCCAATACTACCATTATTACTGTATGAAACTCCAAAAGTAATTCCAAAGGGGGGCTGTGACCTGGATGGCCCAGGGTAGCCCGATTTAATCAGATCTCAGAAACTAAGCAGGGTTGGCCTTGATTAGTACTTCAATGGGAGATCACCAAGAAAGGGTCACTATGCAGAGGCAGGCAATGGCAAACCACCTCTGTTAGTATCTTGCCTTGAAAATCCTATGAGGTTGCCAAAGGTCAGCTGTGACTTGCTGGCAATTTGCACACATGGGGAGGGGGTCAGTGGAGCCTTGCAACGATGTGAGGAAAAACTTTTGCTCAAGGACAGGAACTGGCAGAAATCTTATACAGGCAAAAGGTGGATACTTGGAGCCATTCATAGGTAAATAAGGGTCAGTCTACTTGTTGCCTAATTCACATGTACACTGTTTCCATGTGGTGGCACTCTAGATAATTTTCAACAGAAAGCTCTCCTCTTCTGTTGGGGATGTATTCCACATCACTGGGAATTCTTGCATTAGAAGTGTTGCCATGCATGAAGTGTGAAAAATTGCCACAAGGAAGTGGCAGAGCATATGAATAATGTAATACATTTATCAGCCTTTAGAATTCCAGTTGCCTTTGGAAATCAAGGAAATATGGAAGGAATTTATTATGAGAATCCCTAGGAAAAGTAGTATTAATAAATGGTTTCCCAAAAGATATTCAGGACACCATGCACATGACTTCAGAACAGTGCATCTCATGGTAAAGAACTTTCATCAGTGGAATGGAATTTCTTCACTTCCCCCACTCTGGCCACAGTACAAAATGTTCTTCCAAATGCTGATTCTGGGATACAGAGGACATAGAGTCAGAGGTTTTTGTTTTAGCAGAAATTTACCAGGAGATTCAAGACAGCTTGTCGCTTTTAGTATGGATGAGATTAGATAGGTACAGGGCTTTTTTCTGGGGGAACGCACCAGAACAGAGTTCTGGAAACTCTTTGACAAAATTCTTTTTAAAATGTTTAAAAGTTCATGAGTTTTCAGTATACAGATTGAAAACTTAATTTCCCTCTTGAGAATTCTGACACCTCTTTTTTTATTTTAAATGCCCTGGATAGATAGCACATTCTAGTAGAAACTGTGTTACTGCATCATCTGTTTTCTTCTAGGTAAGGGAACGACTGAGGGTTTCCTTAGAAAGAGTCTCTGCACTTGAAGAGGAACTAGCCGCTGCTAATCAGGAGGTAACATACAAAACTCTTTTTTGCTTATGTAGTGCAATTCCTTTTAACAGAGTATTTAGGCATTTCACATTGCATTTTTAAAAGTACAATGAAATTAAGACACTGACTGAACAAGGACCTGTGGGATACTTATTTAATTCAGATCTGTATTTTAGATAGTCTACCTCCATAGGATGGTGGTGTGTTTTTTTCCCTTTAATTGTTAGCATCCATGACCCTCTCAGATGGAGATGTGGGGCAGAGGGCACTAAGTTTATTTGCAAAATGAAAAAAAGGAGGCATTCAAGATATTAAAGAAGTTGTTTTGTTTTTAATTCCCTCTATGGCAGTACTTTTAAATATGTGGTGGAGCTCATCCCTGTCCTGCCACACAGATAAAATAAAGGACCTCTGGGGGGGGGGGAGCCATGCATATGGGACATCTGGTCATTTCCATGGAGTGTACATTTCACATTGGATAGTATCTACCTGGAGGACAAGGAAATGAACTTGTTCTTCTACCATCTGAACTATGGTGCTGTTCCACTGAGTGTGTGAACCTGGACACTGCTTTCTACTTTAATTTTCAAAATCTTTTTCTCTATCTATGTCTGTCTACCCTGGTCATGCAGGCAGACAGATAGATACTCAACAACATATACATATTAAGTCTGTGATCAGAAGATATTGCTGCCATTGTTTCAGTGGAGTTTCTAAGTTCTAATTTAAAAGGAAAATTCAGCTATAAAAGCAGAACAGAAATTAATGAAGCAGGAGTGCAGGAGCCGGGGGAAACATTAATACCGCTCCTTGCCAACTTTACTATTTTTAGCCTTTCTCACACCTGCAGTGTAGTGATGATTTGAAATATATGTTAAAACAGTACCTTTCTTTGAAGTCTATTTTGCAAAGCTACTTTATCTGTCTTTTTGTGTGTAGCTGAAATTTTTCTCTTCATGAACCCTTGATCCCCCATAACTACCTCAATGTAGTTCTTACTGTGGGATTTTCATTTCATCTTTCTGAGTAGTAATTGCAGATTACATGTTGCCAGCTTTTCCTATCCCACTTTTATTAACAAAAGCATCAGCAATACAACTAAGAAATGGAAAAAAAATTACTAGAGTATTCCTCAACATGCATTGGATTTTTTTAAAAAACTGCACACCTAAATGCCTTTTAGAGATCACTGAAGGTGAGTTTTATGGCTACTCATTAGAATACAAAGAATAATTATAAGTCCTTTCTATCCAGTTTTAATGAATCACATAAAACCAGATTACTTTTCTAGGCATCCACTACATGTCCAAAAGTTAACCATCTTTCTCTGTAGAATTAAAGATTAACTTCTAGTTTCCATTACTTGGCCAGTTACTTCAAGCCTAGAGACTTCATGGCATCCACATCTTTCCAGGACAGTTTGAGGGCCCCCCAACCCCTAAAATTTCCACTGCTTACCACAACAGAAGAGATGACATAGAAACCTTATCCCACCCAGTACCCAAAGCAGTGGAGCCTTCTGTATATAGGCAGTGTGATGACTGGGCACCATGAGAGTTTCAGGACAAATGTGCTAAAGATAAGACGTTGAATAATTTTGAGGAAATTAAAAAGCATTTCAGTAAGACAGAATAATTTCTCAGAAGTTATATGCCATGATAGTCAGCCTTTTCCTGATAATCTTCTCTAGGCTTTCATCTCTGTGTTAAACTATCTAGTACCTAAGTATCTAGTGCCTAACAAAAATGGATAGGTATTTCAACTTTAACAAGGGTGCACATGCATGTTACATTTCTTGTGGAATCAAAATTCTACATGAAAGCTCAAGGGTATTTAAAGCTACCTACAAATCACTTTCAACCTATGCTTTAAAATCCATCACTTCCTTTAAAAAAAATAGTAATGTTTTGCAGGAATCCCAAGAGACAAGATAGTAAGCTGTTTTTGATCCATTCTGTGTATATGTTATGCTTCTACTTGGGTACATTTTTGCCAGTACAGTTCTTGATTGTCCTTTGTCTGATAATCTAATTTGCCTGAATATATGGCTTTGATCTTCTAGAGGAAATAGCACAAGATCATTTGAGAAAATAGCAGGTTCAGAATGACATTGGGGTTGGACAAAAAGGTGTTCTTCTGTTGGTGTAATAGTGTTTACATTAGTAGAACAGTACTTCTGTTGGTGGAGGGGGAGCAATTTTTTGTTGATTCCTTCTCCAAGTGTTGCCTACCATCATGTTCCTAAACAGGGTTGCCAACCTCCAGGAGGGACCCAAAGAGTTGCCAGAATTACAGCTGATCTCCAGATTGCTGAGATCAGTTCCCCTGGAGAAAATGACTGCTTTCAGTGGTGGACTCCATAGAATTATACCCTGTTGAGGTTCCCTCCAAGCTCCACCCACAAATCTCCAAGAATTTCCATAGCCATAGATGGAGTTATTTGGATGGCTATGACAAGTGAGGTGAAACAAATAAATGAGACCCACAACCAGGTGGTTCATAGGGTGGAGAAGGCCTCAGTCAAACCTTGAAAGCCATTCTCAGTGAGATTATTTACATATTTAGAATTTTTACAGAGCAAAACATAATAAAACATAAATTTTAAAACATTATTAATTAAAATCCAGCATTAAAGATCCAGAATTTAAGAAGCCAGCCACAGTATAAGAGAGAACATTGAGCTGCTGAAAACAACAGTTTTCATGCTGAAAACACAATGTAAAATGGTGTTAAAAGGTTATGAGTTATATCTATGCTCTGTCAAATAGAACTGACAAGAAGGGGGACCCGCGATACTCGTGGGGGAAGACGGTCCACGGGAGAAGCAGCCGCAGGTGAGCCTTCTCCCCTGTCCCCCCCCGTCCCTGGCACCCACGGCGAGGCCTGACCTCGGCCCTCCAAGCTTCCCCCTCCCCTAGCAGCGGCGGTGCCTCACTGGCCTGCCGAACTTTCCTCCCCTGGTGGCGGTGCTTTGCCAGTCCGCCAAACTTTCCCCCTTCCCCCCTCAGCGGTGGCAAGGCCTCGCCAGCCCACCAAAAATTCCCCTTCTCTCCCTCCCTCCTCCCCCCCGGTGGTGAGGCCTCGCCGGCCCGCCAAACTCTCCTCCCCCCGGCGTCGTCGGCAAGGCTTTGCTGGCCTACCAAGCTTTCCCCCTTCCCAGCCCACCAAAATTTCTCCTTCCCTCCCTCCCTCCCCCCGGTGGTGAGGCCTCGTCGGCCCACCAAACTTTCTCCTTCCTCCGCCGCCGGTGGCGGTGGTGAGGCCTCGCCAGTCAGCCAAGCCTTCTCTCCCCTCCCCCCGCTGCCACCACCGAAGCCGTTCCAAGAGCATTCCCTGTGCATGCGCAGGGGACGCTCTTTTACTTTTGGGGGAATTTCAGTATCCCCCTATAGTTTTTTTTTACAGTTTTTATATTTTTCTGCACATCTGGGGTGATCCCCAGATGTGCAGGAAAATCTCCCTGCCCCCAGGTGCCCCCGATGTGTGGATTTAGATATCCGCACGCAGGGGGCGCCTTTGCTATTAGATCTATAGATATGTCCAAACTACACATTCTGACATTCTACGGCATTTCTTCCATCTTTGAAAAATGTTAGCATTTTCCCTCCTTAAATTCTGAACTTAAGATAAGGTAGTATTCTAAGTCATGAAATGCACATTGAAGAATTGTATGAAAAAGTATATATCCAGTATTAGCCAACATCCTCTGCCCAGTAAGCCATCCCTGATTAACTTCTCTAGGGCAGCATCCTTTGTAAGCATTCTCAAAAAGGATCCCTCAAGAGTCCTGATTGGTTCCTCCTGACTCTGTATCCCAGGGGTCCCCAAACCTTTTTGAGCTTTTGGGCAACTCTGGAATTTTGATACAAGGTGGTAGGCACAACCACAAAGTAGCTGTCACAGGAGGAGCCACACACAGAGAGGAAACCTAAGCACAGGGGAGAAAAGGAATATTTTTTTAAAATACACTTGGAAAGGACTAAGAGAGAATAAAACTAATATTGTGGTAGCAACTGCCTCTGAAAGAACATTATTTTAATCTGTCCAGCCAATTGGATCTCCAGTGGCAAGTCAGAAGCCCAGCAGAGCAAGTGCCCCACCTGGCCCCACCCATTTTCTAAAAACACTTGATGGGTGCAAGGAAAGGTATCAATAGGTACCATGGCACCCATGGGCACCACGTTGGGAACCCCTGCTGTATCCCAGCTTGGGGTCTCATTTGGACAACAGGTATGTTTGCTGCTCAGTGCTGTCTCTAGCTAACACTACCAATCATCCACTTTATAAACTAAACTATGAGGTTGACCAATGGAAAGAAGAAAGTTGCAACTGATTTTAAGCTGTGTGAATCAGGCATATTTGATGTGAAATCAAAACTGGATTAATTACTAAATACAGACACTTTTGGCTGCAAAAATCACTGTGGGTTACTATGTTACTATTGGTAGGTGTACCACCAGCTTTCTATTTTCTGACTACTCCAACTGCCCTTCCATCCATTTCCAACCTTTGTCTAACTCTAACCTCATAACCCAAGCCCCCTGAGCAGATATCCTGACAAGACTCTCCGTTATAACCTCTGATTCCTGACCCCTTTTTAAAAATATGTTGCCTGCCTATTGATGGGCTACCAATTCTCTCTCTGAACTTTTACAGACCTGGTCCTAGAGTTGGCAATGTACATTCAATTTATTCATTTATTTATTTATTAGATTTTTAGGCACCATTAACCCATAGGGTCTTGCAGCGACTTGCAACATTAAAACTATATAAATAAAAACAACATAAAACGGATAAGAAATATAAAATATTAACATTAAAATGTTAAACTAACTATTGAGACCTTTATTTTGCCTTCTGATTTTTTTTTCTCATTGAGGATATACGTATATATGTGTGAAGTTCTGGACAATCTTCTTAACACTTACTGAAATATAATTTGTAAATGTAATCCTTATTAGACCTAACTCTTCTAATGGAATTGCATCATAACGTTGTTCTGAATAATATACAGGAATGTTGCAGAGGAGTTTCCTAATTCTCAATTGTTGTTGCATGCTCCCTGCCCTTCATCCTTCTCTCTTCTACAAAAAAATCCCCTTCCTTTCCCTGTTGCATTGTCACGGTATCTCTGTTCTGTAGTTCATGCTAATTGTGGTTTCGTTTAATCAGAGTTTGCAAATCAGCTTAAAATCCATGCTTCAAACTCTAAGTACAAGCATCTGCAGTAGCCTTCTGAAGTGTACAATGATTTGTTCTAAAAGGGATTTTATTACACAGCTCAGCTAGGAAAAGTGTCTGCTGGAACTCAGTTTCCTTTTGTTTTTAAAGAGCTGAATCACAGATAAAGAACCCTCATTTGGAAAAGGGGCTTTATATTCTCATCATACCTAAAAAGAGTATGAAAAGGTATTGTGATTGTTGAAAACAGCATTCCAAACTAATTCGTGTAATCCTGAAAGTTTTTTTTCTACTTCTGCCTCCCTCCCACCAAGTGCTGCTCATGCTAATGATAGTGTTATACAGGCAAACATTACTGAAATGTAGCATCTGCTGTGGCTGAAAATATTTTCCTTTTCATGACCTGGATATCATAGCTGTGCTGTTAAAGAACAAGTGATGGAAGATGTGAAGACATGTAGGTGAGAATAGGAGATACAGGTGTCTTCAGTTCAACTTCAGCATCGAACCCATACCGTATTTCTTAAATATCCAGATAGTTTCTCACAAATTAATACACATTTTGCTTACTGGATCCAAATTCTAAAAAGTCTATAGTGCCCCTGGCTTTAGCTTCCTAACACACTGAACAGAATATATCTGACTGCAAGTTCTCATTAACACTGCATTAAATTTCCATTGCAATTATGAAGGCACTGGAGGAGGCAGTTAAAAGGTTGTTTGTAAAAGCTTGGAACAGGAGGAAAAAGTCACAAATAAGTGCATAAGTTCAACAGTGGTATTGGCACATTCTAACACCTCCTTCAGTAGACCCAGGGGTCATTTCGTAGAAAAAGAGCTAGGGGAACTCATTAGCATAACTCATTAGCATATGCCATACCCCCTGACATCAGGGGCCCGGCGGTGGACCTGCAAGGCCAGCGGGAGTGCGAGGAAGCCCCGCGAAGGCCCTCCCTGGCCCCAGGCAGGCAGGGGTGGGGAGAGGCGGGGAGGAAGCAACTTACCCTCCCTCTTCTCCTTCCTCCTCCTGGATGAATGAGGGCTGGAAGCCGGGCGGCCGGAAGCAGGGGGTGGGGCTTCATCATGTGCCCCGCCCCCTGCACCTCACCCGGGGGAACTGCGTTCCCCCGTGTTCTCCCCCCGAAATGACCTCTGAGTAGACCTTTCTCAGAAAGATGATCTAGTCACAGCCTACATATGTCTGAGTTTAGATTAGGTCTATCTGACAGCCAGTACACATGATGACCCTTGCAAACATAGCTCACTTCCTGATTTCTGTCAAGCGTGGCTTTCAGTAATTTAAGTGTTACTCTGCCGTCTTGGGCATGAATCATGATTTGGCACATTTCTTTTCAACTAGAGAGCAAGAGTGAGAAAATTATTTTGATGCATCTTTAAATATAAAATATCTCAGCTATTTAAACAAAAATAGAATGTATCTAAAATAACAGAATTCCAATAGAAAAAAAGATCTAAAAGTGTGACCTTGCATTGAGTGGGTAATCAGCCTCTCTGCTTTAAACCAATGTATGTCATGACTAATCAGATTAGAAATACATGAAATCACACTAGGGGTTGAACAAGTATTGCTATTATTATTCCAAATAATGTAATATGTTTTATTCCTAGTATTTTGTAATAGAAATCCCAGCAAGCAAACAGTGTCTTATCTTAAATGTAAAATTTGGTATTGTATGTATGTATTCTATCTTCATTTCAGTTTATGAATAGATTTAATAGCAGGGTTTGGTTATAAAATGGGGATAACAATAACTACAGAATCATATTTTCAGGAACATATATCCCTCTTCTTATTTGTATGGAAAATGTGCCCCTATATCTATATTGCCATGACTGGGATAGCCCAGGCTCGCTTGATCTGACCAGATCACAGACGCTAAGCAAGGTCAGCGCTGGTCAGTATTTGAATGGGTTGCTACACAAAGGCAGGCAATGGCAAACCACCCCTGAAAGTCTCTTGCCTTGAAAACCCTACAGTCACCAAGAGTCAACTGTGATTTTTATGACACAAACAAAACCCTGCACTCTTAAGATGGCCCTTATTGGGCACACTATAGTTAGTGTCATTGTGAAGAATGAGGAACACATTGGCAGCAGTCATGGCCACTAAATAATCCTTACCTTGACATGCACAGGGAACGCTCTGGGAACTCTGCGGTGGGCTGGTGGTTGGAAGCCGCTCAGGCCTTGCCACAGGAGCGGGGGGAGGAAGGAGGAGATTGGTGAGGCCCGGAGGCTGGAAGCCACTTGGGCCTCGCCACCAGAGCCAGGGGTGGGGGAGGAGACTGGGGGAGGGGGGTGGAGGAGATTGGCAAGGCCCGGCGGCTGGAAGCCGCTCAGGCCTCGCCACAGGAGCCAGGGGTGGGGGAGGAGAATGAGGGAGGCGGGGTGGAGGAGATCGGTGAGGCCTGTCAGCTGGCAGTCACTCGGACCTTGCCGCTGGAGCCGGGTGGTGGTGGAGGAGGAGACTGGGGATGGGGGGGAATCGGTGGGCTCAGCGGAATAACGTGGAATGAAACACCTGTGGCTAGACTATACAAGGCCAACTACACAAAGGGTGCGTTCAGACGGGGCATTTGTAACGGAATAGGTGACGATTCCAACCGGTGTACTTACAAGCGTTCACATGACGAACATCTGCCTCCCGTCCCTAACCGTTACAAAGCCGTTTACACCGTTGTACTCTGCCACTAGGTCCCAAGTGGTGGTATCCAGAGTACAACAGTTGTAATCGCTGTACCCTGCCTTCTGAACGCTCTCCGACGTTGCACAGCCACTTCCGTTTGGAAGCCCACGGCTTCCGATTTTCGGCCGCCA
>NW_015167555.1:698434-722340 GCF_001447785.1 Gekko japonicus
TCCATGAATATGAGGCTGGGGCCAAATTTATTTTATTTTATTTACATTAGACTTGATATCCCGCTCTTGTCCCATGGCTAGGGTCTCAGAGCGGCTTACAGGGTTTCTGGTGCTAATCACCTGTGTTCCTAGCTAGGGCCACAATGTATGAAGGGGGGGTGGGACAACCTACCGGCACCCCCTCTGTGGTGGCTATTGCTGTTTCTCCGTTGGCTCGGCATGGTCGGGTCTCCTGGTCCAGCGGGTTGTTCTTTCTCTGGCGTTCTCTGGCGTCTCCGGCGTTCAGTGGTGGCGATCTCCTCCTTAGGCGCGCAGCTCCGCCTACTTTCCGGCCCGGCCACGTCCTTTCCGGCTCCGCTGAGCCGGAACTCGGCATCTGCGCACGCCCCTTTCTTCTCTCTTCACGGCAGCTCTCGGTGTACTCCTTCTCCGCCACCAGGGATCGCTCAAACGCGCACCTTGCCTTGCTCGCCGCCGCCTTGCTCACCGCACCACCAATGCCGTCCACGCCAGGATCGCCGCCGCCGCCATCGTTGCCGCCACTGCCGCCATCTCCGCTATCTCCGCCATCTTCAGCTGACCACATAGGGTGCCCCCCACCCCTCTAAGGGTGGGTACCCATTTACCTACTTGCAATTAGGTTGCTTTCGAGACCGCTGGGTAGGCGGGTTGTATGGCCATGGTCTTGGCATTGTAGGACCTGGCGTTTCACCAGTAACTGTGACTGGCATCCTCAGAGGTATAACACAGAAAGATGGAGTGCTCTCTGTGTCAAGGTAAGAAGAAAAACACCTGTGGCTAGACTACACAAGGCCAACTTTCCATTTAACTCAGGGTCCCCAAGATGGTGAATATTAAAACGTTTCAAACATTAGTGCAGCATTTAAAATGCAAATGTATATAAAATGTTTAAAACAATTATATAAAACATATAAACACATAAACATATAAGCACAAAAACAAAGAAGATGGCTAATAAGAGTTAGTGGAGGAACACCAAACCAAACAAAAAAGTCTTCACTCACTGGTGGAAGACAATAATAGAGGGAGACAGATGAATCTCCCTGGGAAAGGAGTTTCAAATTTTCAGTGCAACGACCAAGTAGGCCGGCTCAGGGCGGCTTACACAAAGCAGCATAAAATTACAATATACCTAAAATAGATTAAACAACAACATTTAAACATTCAAACCATTCTAAATCCAATTAACCATAAAATATAATAAAATGCTAGTGTCAGTAATTTCACACCAGTTGTTATTACTCAGTTCTCTCTCTTTGCAGTTGGCTTCTTGATCTTCTTGGATCATCTTAAGTGGCTAGCTCAGGCTGTGGTTGGAAATCCCAGGGAGGACTGGGCCTTCTTAGCTTAGGCTGTCAGTTGTTAGTAGTGGCGGCAGCTCCAAATGCCTGGTGGAAGAGCTCTGTTTTATAGGCCCTGTGGAACTGCCAAAGGTCCCACAGGGCCCTGATCTCTTCTGGGAGCTTGTTCCACCAGTATGGAGCCACCACCGAGAAAGCCCTGGCTCTCATTTTTGTTAGCCTTGCCTCCTTGAGACTCGGAAGGGCCAACCAGTCCTGGGCCCCTGATTGCAGTGCTCTCTGGGGCATATTTATTTATTTTTATTTATTTATTAAATTTATACCCCACCCTCCCTATGGTATGTAGGTCCCTGACCATAAAGGACTTTAAAGGTAAAAACCAGCACCTTGAAACAAATTCGATATGCTATAGGCAGCCCATGCAATGCCTTTAGTACAGGCTGGATGTGCTCCCGTATAGGAAGTCCTATCAAAAGCCTGGCCACAGCGTTTTGCACCAGCTGCAGCTTCCAGATTTGAGACAAGGGCAGCCCCATGTAGAGGGCATTACAGTAGTCCAATCTTGAGGTGACCATCGCGTGGATCACTGTTGCCACGTCATTGCATTCGAGGAAGGGAACCAACTGCCTGATCAGCCAAAGGTAGTAAAAGGCTGATTTGACAGTGACTGCTACCTGGCCCTCCATTGTTAAGGAGGCATCTAGGAGCACTTCCAGACTCCTAACCTCTTTCGCTGGCACCAGTGAAGCCCCATTGAAGGTTGGGAGTGGGATTCCTGCCCTCGGACTGCCCCATCTCAGGCACAGGGCCTCTGTCTTCGTCGGATTCAATTTCGGCTGGCTCAGTCTAAGCCAACCACCCATGGCTTGCAGCACTCAGTCTAGATCTTTTGGTTTGGAGTCAGACTGACTGCCCAACAACAGATAGAGATGGGTGTCATCCACATACTGGTGACATCCCAGCCTATGCATCCAGGCAATCTGGGCAAGAGGGCCATGTAAATGTTAAAAAGCATGTATTTATACTTAGGAGTTTTGGCTCCCATGTGCATCACCTTACACTTGGCCACATTGAACCCCATTTGCCATGTTGATGCCCACTTTCCCATTCTTTGACAGATCCTTTTGGAATGCCTCACAATCCTCACTGGTTTTCACCACCCTGAACAACTTTGTATCATCCGCAAATTTAGCCACTTCACTGCTTACTCCCATCTCCAAATCATTAATGAACAAGTTAAAAAGCAGTGGACCAAGTACTGATCCCTGCGGTACCCCACTGCTTACCACCCTCCACTGAGAAAATTGCCCACCTACACTCACTCTCTGTTTTCTATGAACTAGCCAGTTTTTGATCCATAAAAGAACTTGTCCTTCTATCCCATGATTTTTGAGCTTACTTAGGAGCCTTTGATGAGGAACTTTATCAAAAGCTTTCTGGAAGTCAAGGTAAATAATATCTATTGGAGCCCCCTTGTCCACATGTTTGTTCACCCCCTCAAAGAACACTAACAGGTTAGTGAGACAAGATCTTCCCTTACAGAAACCGTGCTGAGTCTGCCTCAATAGGTTTTGTTCATCTATGTGCCTACTAATTCTTTCCTTAATAATGGTTTCCACCAATTTACCCGGAATCGACGTCAGACTGACTGGCCTGTAATTTCCCGGATCTCCTCTGGAACCCTTTTTAAAGATGGGAGTGACATTAGCTACCTTCCAATCCTCAGGAATGGAGGCAGATTTTAAGGAAAGATTACATATCTTTGTCAGGAGATCCACAAGTTCACATTTGAGTTCTTTCAGAACTCTCGGATGTATGCCATCTGGGCCTGGTGATTTTTCAGTTTTTAAGTTGTCTATCAGTTTTAGGACCTCCTCTCTCGTCACCTCAATCTGACTCAGGTCTTCCAACACCCCTCCTGAAATCAGTGGTTCTGGAGTGGGCAAGCACTTCTCATCTTCCACAGTGAAGACGGAGGCAAAAAATGCATTTAGCTTCTCAGCCATTTCCCTATCATCCTTCAATACTCCTTTTACCCCTTGGTCGTCCAAGGGCCCCACTGCCTCCCTGGCTGGTTTCCTGTTTCTAATGTATTTGAAGAAAGTTTTATTGTTGGTTTTTACGTTTTTTGCTATATGCTCCTCATATTCCCTTTTTGCCTGCCTGACCTCAGACTTGCATTTTATTTGCCATAGCCTGTGTTCCGTTTTATCAGCCTCACTGTGACTAGCTTTCCACTGCTTAAAGGAATTCTTTTTACTTTTTACAGCCTCCATTACTCTGTTTGTTAACCATGCAGGCTTTTTCCTATACCTGTTTGTGCCTTTCCTAACCTGCGGAATATATATTTTTTGAGCTTCTAGGATCGTAGTTTTAAATAGATCCCAAGCTTCCCCAATTGTTTTGACCCTTTCTACTTTTCCTTTCAGTTTCCTCCCCACGTGTCCCCTCATATCAGAGAAATTACCCCTTTTAAAGTTAAAAATGGTTGTGTGAGTCTTTTTGGCCAATTCTCTATTTGTACAAATGATGAACTCAACAACATTATGATCACTGTTTCCAAGCGGTGCAATCACTTTTACATCTCTCACCAGGTCTTGAGTGTTACTTAGGACCAAATCAAGGATCGCCTCTCCCCTGGTAGGTTCCGTGACCATCTGCTCCATAGCACAGTCATTTAGAGTGTCTAGAAACTCAATCTCTTTTTCCCGACTAGAACACATATTGACCCAATCAATGTGTGGGTAGTTAAAATCACCTATTATTACACAGTGTTTTTGTCTAGTTGCTATCTTTAAGGCATTCATCATTTTATAATCCTCCTCTATCTTTTGATCTGGTGGGCGATAACAAACTCCCAGTGTTAAGTTTCCTTTTGGCCCCCCTATTTCAACCCATAGAACTTCCAGAAGCGAATCCAATTCACTTAGCCTCTCAATCTTTCTAGACTTTATACCCTCTCTGACATACAGAGCTACCCCACCTCCAACCCTTCCCCCCCTATCCTTCCGATATAATATATAACCGGGAATCACTGTGTCCCACTGATTTTCCTCATCCCACCAAGTTTCAGAAATACCCACAATGTCTATTTTTCCCTCCGACACCAAGCACTCCAACTCCCCGATTTTACCTCGGACACTTCTAGCATTTGTATAGAAACAGCTGTAATTTCCCTTACAAGTTAAGCCTGCATCCTTCCTCTTGCTATCTCGAGTCGTTGTCCGGCAGTCCATGTCACCAGCCATGGCCTCTGTGGACAATTTCAATCCACCTCCCTGTAGAAAAGCAACCGGTACCCCCTCACCTCTCTCAGATGAGCCAACCCGAACCAGAGACTTTTCATCTCCTGTCGGCTTTCCCCCAATATTCAGTTTAAAAGCTGCTCTGC
Source organism: Gekko japonicus (assembly GCF_001447785.1). NCBI lineage: Eukaryota > Metazoa > Chordata > Lepidosauria > Squamata > Gekkonidae > Gekko > Gekko japonicus. The sequence goes on from NW_015167555.1 coordinate 703,148, forward strand.
CACCTTTTTGATTTTAAGTGCCAGCAGCCTGGTTCCTTCTCGGGACAAGTGGAGACCGTCTCGCCTGTACAGCTCCCTCTTGTTCCAAAAAGTATCCCAGTGCCTAACAAACCTGAACCCTTCCCCCCTACACCATCGTCTCATCCACGCATTGAGACTCCTGATCTCTGCCTGTCTCTCCGGCCCTGCGCGTGGAACAGGTAACACTTCTGAGAAGGCTACCTTGGAGGTCCTGGACCTAAGTTTCCTGCCCAGCAGCCTAAATTTCTCCTCCAGGACCTCACGACTGCATTTCCCCACATCGTTGGTGCCGACATGCACCACGACCACTGGCTCCTCCCCAGCACTATCTACCAGCCTATCTAAAACACGCGTAATGTCCGCTACCTTCGCACCAGGCAGGCAAGTCACCATACGGTCAGTACGCGGGTTCGCCACCCAGCTGTCTACCTGCCTAAGGATCGAATCACCCACTACCAAGAGCCCCCCTCCCACCCTGCTCAGGGATGGTTCCTTGGTGCAAAAGGAGAGCCGCTCACCAGCTGGGGAAGAGGTCCCTTCTGAGGGCACATTCCCCTTATCCTCAGCATGGTGCCCTGTTTCCCCTAGACCCTCATGCTCCCTGACAGCAGCGGGGCTGCCAGATCCAGAGTGGGACGAAGCTAACAAGTCCCCGAGAGTCTTTTCTGTGTGCCTAGCTGACTGTCTCTGCTTCTCCAGGTCAGCCACCTTGGCCTCAAGGGAGCACACACGTTCCCTGAGAACCAGGACCTCCTTGCACCGAGCACACACCCAAGACTTATGTCCAGTGGGCAGATAGTCATACACGTGACACTCCGTGCAAAACACTGGATAGCCCCCAACCCCCTGCTGGCATTCTGGCTTCATAATTCTTTTAAAATAAGTAAATATAATCCCCCTTTTAAAACCCTTTGTATTTATGTGGGTTTTTTTGTCGAAGTCAACTTACCTTATGGGGAAGACAAAGAGCCTAGGGCCTTGGCTTTCTGGCTCTTCTTGGGCTTCTTACAGAGTCCCTAGTCTAAGAGTCCCTAGGCTAAGAGCCACAGTCAAAGAGGCCTTTAGCTCGCCCTTTGGCTCATGCCTCTGGCAAAGTGCTTTCTTAAATACTGAATTACAGTCAATCACAGTCAAACAATGTCCCTTCCTCTCCCTCTCTCAAGCAGCCAGGACTCTGCAACAACTCTAATCGCTTTCACACACTCCCAAACACAGTCCTCCCACACAATATCCTCAGCTGAATCCCCTCAGCTAAAATCAAGTAAAAAAACACTCATCCCTCTAGCAGCTCTGCCTCCTGCTCCTGCTCAGAGCTCAGCTGGGTCTCAAATAGGGCAAGTTAGAAACCAGCCGGTAGAAACCAGATCTAGGGGTGGCTTTTTCAAGGGAGGGTTCACCACTGCTTCCTTAAATGCCTCCAGGAACAGCCCCTTGAGGAGGGACTTGTTGATGATTTTCCACAAGGCACCTTGAAACCTCTTGTGGCCAGCTTTAATTAGCCACAAAGGGCACAGGTCGAGGGAGCACATGGTAGGGTGTACAGTTAGGAGCAATTTGTCTACTTTCTCTAGGCTGAGCAGGTTGAAAAGATCCATAATGTGACTAGAAGATGTGCGTAGAGCCTCGAGTATGCTCACTGTGTCAACTGTGGCAAGGAGGTCATGGCGGAGCGACAAGGCTATCTTCAAAATAGCTCACAAAGACCTCACAGCCAATTCCCTAGCATTTGGTCTGCTTTGTGGTAAAGCAGTAGTACACCGAATCATTCTAAACAATTGGGCTGGGCATGAGCTTGCATATGCAATCATGGCCATCTAATACTGTCTCTTAGTGGCCTTGACTGCCATCTCATAGGATCCCATGAATGTCCTTTAGGATACTCTTGTAGCTTCATTGTGAGCATGCTGTCACTGCTTCTCTAGCCATCTTAGCCCCTGCTTTATCAGCTGCAACTCCTGGGTAAACCATGGTGCGAGCCTAGAGCAGAGGCGCAGAGGGTGCTGGGGAGCAATCTCATTAATGGCTGTCAAGAGTTGGCTGTGTCAGTCCTCTAAAAGCTCATTCAAGAAGCCGCCAGTGGGCTTCGGATCCCAAAGAGCCAACTGCAGCTGCACAGGATCCATTTGGGTCCATGGGCAAACCAAAATAGGCTTGTTGCCCAAACAGGGTCGGAGTGGAGTATTCAGATGGTCCTTCAGGGCACAGTGGTCTGACCATGGTACTGCCGAAGCAGTAATCTGGTCCACTGTAACTCCCACCGCGAAGACCAGGTTAAGCGTTTTCCCTGCCTGGTGAGTGGGGGCCATTACAAATTGGGAGAGTCCTAGAGCCACCATGGATGACACCAGGTCCAAAGCCTGAGTGGAGGCCGCATTGTCAGCATGGACATTGAAATCACCCAGAACTATTAGTCTAGGGTGTTCCAATGCCCAGCCTGATATGGCCTGCACCAGGGACGGTAGGCTATTGGCTGGTACATTGGGGGGTCGGTACACCTGCCAAATCGCCACACTCTCCCCAGCTTCCCACACTAGGCCGGCACACTCTATGCCCACAATCCTTGGTGGCAGGAGCACTCTGAAGGAGTAAACCCCTCAAATGAATAAAGCCACTCCTTCCCCCCTCCACCTTGTCTGCGATTGTTGAAGGACCAAGAACCTGGGAAGAGCTGACTTGGAGAGAGATACTGTCTCTCCCTCTCGCACCCAGGTCTCAGTCACGCATGACAAGTCTACATTCTGCTCCTGCAGAAAGTCCCGCAGGACCATGGTCCTATCATTTATAGACCTGGCGTTACACAACACCAATGTCGGTGGGGGGGTCAATTGTCCTAGCCCCACTGTCTACAAACTTTGGGATGGGATGTAGACTGGAAGGAGGCTGAGCTAAGTTATTTCTCTGTCCCTTTCCCTTGACTCCATGCCTAGTCCCACCACTATACGTTCCCCTCCCCAGGAGCACTGTAATCCTTTGTCCAATCATCAAACTGCCTGTTGATTTTCGCCAGCTGCGACCCAGCTGTGAGCCTCAGACCAAACTAGGGCATCAGACCCACCAAGTTGTCCTTGACAACAGGCGCTGGCTCCCACCTAGTCCTAAATCAATATAGCCCTGCCAATTTAGTCTACTAGCCTACAAATGCCTATATATATATACACACACTCCAGTCAATTAGCTAATAACTTACATTTCAATAGCGGCTAATAGAAGTCTGTGACAAAATTTCCTTTAAGCAACCAGAGGACCTTTTGTCAATTAATTTGTAGATTTAGATTTAACTACTAAATTAATTAATTAAAGCTGATTCATCAGTTACAGGACATATAGTATCATTAGTTCATTCAACAGATCAATCCATAATCAATTGGGGAAATATGGGTTGCCCCCCATTTAGCCTCAGATGGTGGGGGCATGTGAAGCAGGGCTTCTGAAGATGACCAGAGTGGTCAGGTGGGTTCATATGGAAGTAGGCAGTCCTTAAGGTATGCAAGCCACAAGCCATATAGGACTTTAAAGGTGAATACCAACACCTTGAGTTGGACTAAGACACAATCTGGGTGACAATGTACAAGGAGCAATGTTCCTAATGGGACACTGAATATTTGTAAATAACTGTTGGAATATTTTAGTTTATCAGATAAACTGAGTGGCTAAAGGTGGAACAAATTTGTGATGAAAAGTTAAATAAGAGAAGATATTCTGTCAACCTAGTGTATTTTGGATTTTAAAAAAAAATTAATCTCAGCTGCATTTTTGCTCCAAGTAAAATAAAGCCACAAAAAGTCAGATGTTTACAAACCATGTCTAAATCATTTAAAATGTTACAAATATCTAGCAAAACCTCATCTGAGACTAGGCCTTGACCTCTTTACATTTTTTGCTATACTGTTAATCAAATTAAATCATGTTAGTACATGGTAGGCAAGTGATTTAATTGGAAGCAAATTTCAATCAAGATAATTAGACTGACATAATTTAATACTTTACTGACAGATGGTCTGAAATATAATTTAAATGAAACGAACATTAAGAAAAGCCAGTAGGAAAAAAATAATGATTTCACTATCTTACTGCATGATACAGTGCTGGATAAACCCTTGATAAAAGGCCAAATATAATTGCTGCATGTATGCTTTAGGTAATCAAACAGCATTCACATTTAATATGCACTGTACATTTAAGTGCCTTGCCTAAATGAACTTTGTTTAATTTATGTCCCCATAAGTAAATGTTTAAATGCAGACACTGATAGATTTATTATAATGAGGGGGGAAAATTGAAGGTACTAAATACATTCAGTTTATAAAAAAAAGATTTACATGGAAATTTTTCAGAGAGCTTACTTGCATTTCAATTCATTTGAAAAGACTGTCTTGAAGATATTATTTGAGATTGTGACTGCCAGAGTGCAGATGTAACATTACTCGTATAGGATATAGGGTGGCTATAATGGATGGATTTATATTCCTTAGAAGTCAGAAAAGATTTTTATATTTCCTGTGCTCTGTTGGATTATTTGCTATATATATTTATTAGATCATTTTATCCTGTTCTATATTTAGGGAGCCTGGAGTGATCTACAATGCTCAGTCCTCTCAGCTTAGCATTCTGGTAGTTTTGAAGGCTTTTGGGGATGTTTGGATGCTAGGGGTACAGCGGGAATTTTAAAGCTGTATCCTCTGTTGTTCCCATGTTTTCTCAATTTCCCTCCTCCTCCTTGTAATATAAGAACTGAAGAACTAAGCCAAATTGAGGTGACCAGAGATAAAGTTCTAGATCTACTGGGGAAACTAAAAACCAATAAGTCTCCAGGTCCTGATGGCATACACCTGGCGGTGCCTGGGAGCAAGTCCCAGCTCTGTCTGTCTTGCCATGCTGCAACCTGACACCACCTTCTGGTGTCTTCTAAAGGTCTTCCAATGAGGTGGAAGAAAGTGAGGACTTGTTCTTTGATTTGAAGAAGTGTTTTGGAGAAGAAGCAAGTCAGTTCCAGAAAACAAATTGATGGGTGGTGCAGCACTCACAACTGCCATGTTGGGGATGATTATCCTATGGGGTGCAAAAGCATGGGAGTAGCCCTGCTTCTAAAAGTATGTTGTATGGTGATTTTTAAACTGGACTCTCAAAGCTCCATCCCATATGTTTCCATGAATTGGCTATCTCCAATGTTCTGCTTTGCCTGCCTTCCAATTTTTATAGAAAATTTCGATACTTAATTTTGGAATTTCTGCAACTTTTCATTCCTTCCAGTTGTCTTTGTGTGTGAAATTTTTTTCTCTGGCAACATACATACCACTATCTGCATGGTAAGTTTCTTCTGGACCCTATCTAAAAGAAAGGTATCTTGATTTCAGCAAGGCATGGTGTCTGTGGGTCTCAACCATTGTTTTAAAAATTGAGAGAGAGACACTGAACTCTCCAAAAAGGTGACCTTTTTCCTGTTTGGTCAAAATGGTATACTCGACAGTGCTGAAACAATGTTCTTAATTTGAAACTCACTGTCCTGCATACACTTTGTCTAAGAATTATCTGCCCTTGATCCTAGATGGCTTACAACTGACTAGGAGGGTTAGTCCATTCTTGCCTGTCTACAGGTAGAAATGTAGACAGCAGCCTGTCAGATCAGGTTCAGGTATTATTTTTTTTCTTGTTGTTTAAAAAGGCAGATATATGCATCAGAGTAGGTGCAGAATGAATAAAGTGACAGCAGTGAAACTGACAAGGCCATCCTCCCACCTTGTCACTTTTCATCAAGCAGCTGTTCTAAAGGGCATGTGTCCACTCCAGCACCAAAATGCATTGCAATACCTTAATATTTAAAAAAAAAATCTGGAGCAATATTTCAGGGAATCTTTTTTTCTACAGGCACACACTTTAGCAAGATTGCTGTATGATATTTCAAGTAAAACAAAGTTGCTTTTAAAATAATCAGACATGGAGACATATCAGTATTGCAGCAGTTGTCTGAAAATGCAAACCTTGAATAAAGGCAAAAACTGAATTCACTCGACAGCCAGGCCAAGTAAAATTGGAATTGCTAGACAAGATCTACAGGAGAAATGGTATAAACATGCTGCTCACACTTGGCGTAGCTCCCAAAATATAAAGTTCAAATATTCAAATTTGGGACTAGTAAAGGAAGCATTTGTGTGTAATTTATGTTTTGTGCATCATTAATCACATGACAAACTAACCTCCACTTCTTTTTTTTTTATACAATATATTTTATTAAATTTCAACTTTAAAACAAAATGACATACATATACAAAGTGGTGCATTAAGTACTTAACAATTGTGAAGCTGGCTTGTTACTAGACATTACAATAGAGGATAATTAGTTAACTACATGGTTCGTAGCATAGATATACACAAGATATATTTATAAACTTCCAACTCACAGTTTTTAGAACAATGCTTAATAATAACTTTTACCACAGATGAAAAGTGTCTATTTCTTTTGGGATAGCATCAAATTGTTGTAAATATTCCAATATCGGGAACCAGACTGCTATAAAAGAAGATTGTGTTGGAATCTTGTCAAGTCGCGTAAGGTTATCCGAGAGTTTAGCCATAATATACAAATCCCACAACTTCTTGTGCCAAAGCGAAATTGTAGGTGTCATTGTTGTTTTCCAGTGGGTTGCAATGACAGTTTTGGCTGCAAATAGCAGAATGGAGACCCTCTCCACCACTGAAGGAGCAGAGTCCTGAGCTACCCAACTGTTCAAAAATAAGTTTTCCGGCGTGGGTGTTATGTCTAAATGAACAATGCTGTTGATTTGAGTTAAAATGCTTTCCCAAAACGGGAGAATTTTTGGACAAGTTACCCAACAATGTATGTAGGTGCCTTTGCTGCCACAATTTTTCCAGCATTTTGGATCATAGGAGTGCGTCATTTGTGACAACTTACTGGGTGTGAGGTACCAGTGTGCAAGAATTTTGAAAGACTGTAACTTCATTGAGGAGATTTTAGTTTTAAATGGTGGTGTATTCCATATGTTGTGCCATGTATCATTTGTTAGTTGTATGTTACAGTCCCTGTGCCAGAATGATTGGTATGTTGGTGGGTTAGTGTTATCAACTAAAGCCAAAGCTTTATAAGATTTGGAAATTAGACCTTTTACTGATGTTTTGGCTGCCCTGATAACGTTTTCAAAAGGAGTGATTGGTTGTTTTACCAGAGATTCAAGGTTGAGTTGTTTGGTAAGGTTAGTGATTTGAAAATATTGAAACCATGGTATTTTGCTTTTGATTATTGTTTACCTCCACTTCTCAACCAGTTAATTATTTGTAATAGTCTCATGGATGGAAGCCACTGGGATTATTTTAGAATAAGAGATTCTATCAGATCCTGCTCTCGGTTTTACAGCAAGGGAATGTTTCATTGCTGTCTGAGTTTGGTGTTCACTAAAATGAATGAGGTAGTTCAGACTTCCATCTCTGTGGCATATATTGCTTTACTGCTTACCAGCTTTTCACATTTCTCTCTGCAGCTACAGTGTCAAAGGAGTCTTGATTTTTTTTAAATGAAATCAGTGACTAGGCATAGTTCAAGTTATGCTCTTTGTTGTCCTAATACCCTTTTGTAATGTCATCTAACCAGCAAATGATATTGCTGTATTTCCATCTAAGCAAAGGTAACTTATAAAGTGCTTCTTTATACTGAAGTCTCAGTTACACATTTTGACCAATATGCCAGTGGCCTTCATCTTCCCCCTTCCATGTCTTTTCAGTAATACCTAGGACACACGAACGATATTATCACACTCAACGTTTCCCACCGGAATTATCTGTCCTTGGCTGATTCTAGCAGGGCAAGCCAGCAAAATACGCAGTTCACATGACTGAACAATTAACTATTGCTAGAGAGATGTGGCTTGGCAATGCCGGTGTATCTCCCACAGCAGGAAGTTAGCCTGACTCATTGGAACAGCTCATCCACCCCAATAAAGTGTTTACTTTAACTACTAGTAGGAATCACTTCTAATTTTCCAGTCCAATTTATACTTGGCATGATTTATCAATGGGATGTATTGCTCACTGAATCTCATTGGTAAGCTTTTTATTATAGCTTTTGACAAAGAATTATTTTATGTCAAGGAATTACATTATATTACAGATAAGAATTTTAGGAAATACTTATTTGAAAAAAAATCTTTGCAAAATTGGCATCACATGATTCTAGCTTCTTATATGTGTATCAGATCAACTTGATTCACAATATTTCCAATAATGTTTACTGTATTTTTTCTTGACCGCTCATTTCACAAATGAGATTTTATACGTGTAAGTTTGGCATACTGAAGTGAAATATGGGAGTGTTGTCTTTTGTATACCTTCTTACTGATTTCTCACCCCCCACCATTTATACATTTGCAGCATACAAACTCTGACATAATGGTCCTAAATAATGTAAATGCTCATTTTAAAAGTAAAGGCTATAATCCATTTAACAGAGTATAAGAACTGTGGAACTCTGTAAGATATAATTTCTGAGTACACATGCATATGATTTGGCTATAAGTTACATTGCTGCCCATTATGTGATATACTTATATATAAATGAAATGCTTGGCCGTTTACTGTTTCTTTTTATGTTACCTTTATGCTCTCTTTTAGATCATAGCTTTGCGTGAGCAAAATGTACACATTCAAAGGAAAATGGCATCAGGAGAGATTCCTCCTGACTCAGAACATATCAAAGGAATGGAGCCAGGACAAAAAGTTCATGAAAAGGTATGAAAAAGCAGTTTTCTTTTGATTAAAATGCTCTGATCAACACACATTGCTTGCACTCTGCATTTTCAAATAAACATAAGTTCACTCTACATGAGTAATAGAACCTGTATGAGTGCAAGGCATGCCAACAGTATGTTTTGAGCTGATGCCTGACAGCCTTGACCAGTGTCACTTATGCCCCCCACACACAGAAAATTCAAGCCAATAGCAAAGGAATTCCATGCCATATTTTAGCTACTGAACCCATCTCTTGCTATTTAACTGCTAACACAGAAATCCCAAAACCAAATGACCAGCGGCTGTAACAAAAACTTCATTAGGTAAGCCTGTCATTGACTGAATGTTTAACTGTTCCAATAGACTCTTTGGTGTTTTTGTTGTTGTTGCTGCATTAGATTTGTGTTTTCAATAATAATCTCAATAATTACAAAATAGGTGTTTTGTAAGTATTATAATTAATATGAAAACAAAACAAAAGTCCCCATCTACACAGTTTATAATGAAATTATTCTGGTTTCATTCATTATTGCAATCTCTGCCCTTATTAGTTTCACTTTTTCAGGGAAGCCAGTCCCCCGCATCCCCCTCCAGTAGGGCCATGTCAGTCAGGAAGGGGAGAGGTGGAGCCTCATAACCATAGGCAGCCATAAATGGAGAAACTCCCATGGAGGAATGACATGCATTGTTATAACAAAATTATGCGAAAGGGAGAAACCCCTCCCAGTTGTCCTGTTGAAAGTTTGTGAAGCACCGTAGGTATTGTTCAAGGGTTTGATTGACCCATTCCATTTGACCATCAGTCTCTGGGTGATAAGCACTACTCATGCCCCATTCCACCCCCAGCAGGTGCATCAGTTTCCCCCAAAACCTAGGAACGAACTGCAAACCCCAGTCGGAGATTATCTTGTGGGGCAAGATATGCAGCCGGAACACCTGCAGAAGGAACGCCTTGGCTAGGAGGTGGGCTGTAGGCAGGGACTTAAACGGGATGAAATGGGCTTGCTTGGAAAACAGATTGACCACCACCCATATAACCGTCTTTCCCTGGCTGGGGGGTAAATCAGTGATAAAGTCCACGGATATCACCTCCCACGGCCTGCCAGGCATGGGCAGTGGCCGCAACAGTCCAGGTGGTTTTCCGGGGCGTGGTTTACACATGATGCATGTCTCATAAGACTGGAGAAACAGGGAGAGATCCTTTCTCATACCGGGCCACCAGAACTAGCGTTGCAACAGATGCCAAGACTTCACAGATTCCAGGTGCCCCGCCAGCTTGCTGCCAAGCACTGTCGACATGACATCGCCCCACAAGGCCAATGGAATGAACAGTTTGTGACTGTGGTACCAGCAGCCATTAGGCCATTCCTCCAACTCCCCCTCCCTTTCCAGTTCTTTCCAATCAGCGTCCAAGAGGGCGGAGGCAAACTTCACTTCCAAGGAGTCCCCATCCCCTGGGGGCGAGGCTTTTGCTTGGCTGTGAGTCAGGACCACCACCCCCATCTGGGAGGGAGTGAACATAGAGTCCAGCATGCCCTCACATTGACTGTTGTGCTGTGGGAGGTGGGACAACGCATCCGCCAGTGAGTTAGCTTTGCCTGGGAAGTGGTGGAGGGTGAAATTGAATTTGGAGAAGAAGTCCGCCCACCTTAGTTGCTTAGCATTAAGGTTGCAGGGCGTTCTCATCACTTCCAGGTTTTTATGGTCAGTCCAAATCTCAAATGGCACCCATGCCCCCTCTAACCAGTGCCGCCACGTTGAGAGTACTAATTTAATAGCCCCCACTTCTTTGTCCCATACTGACCAGTTTCACTCAGTGTCATTAAACTTCTGAGAGACATAAGCAAGAGGCTGCAATTTCCCATCCCCCCTGCAAAATGGTGCCGCCCATGGCGACATCCGATGCGCCAACACAGGTTCAGACATGAATAGGACTTTTAAGCGGTCAAACGCCTCCTGGCATTCATTAGTCCATGCCACTTTAGCTCCAGGCTGGGTACTCTCGGGCCCCTTCCCTTTTGTTTTTAGGAGATCCATGAGCAGTAGGCTCACCTGGGCAAAATTGGCAAGGAAAGATCTGTAAAAATTGGCAAATCCTAAGAATGCCTGGAGCTGCCTCCGGGTTCGAGGCGGCTCCCACCCTAACATGTCCCAGACCTTAGCAGGGTCCATTTCCAACCCACACGGGGAAATGTGATAGCCCAGGAAATCGATCTCGTTATAATGGAATTCACGTTTTGAAAGTTTGGCAAACAATTTGTGCTTGTGTAACGTGTGCAACACTTCCCGCACCAATTTCACGTGGGAAGGTTTGTCGGGGGAATACAGCAAGATATCCTCCAGATAAACAAGTACGCCCTTGAACAGGTGCTTGTGCAACACTTCGTTAATAAGGTTTATGAAGACCCTGGGAGCCCCTTGGAGTCCGAAGGGCATCACCCGTACTTGAAGTGGCCCAACGGGGTATTAAACACCGTTTTATATTCGTCCCACTCCTTAATTCATACTCGGAAGTACATGTCCTGGAGATCAAGCTTGGAAAAGATTTCCTCCTTAGCCGCTTGACCAGGAGATCCTTGATCGGGGTAGGGGTTAAGCATTAGTAATGGAAACTGCATTCAACCCCCTATAGTCAGTGCATAGCCTCAACCTCCCATCCTTTTTCTTCCAGAACAGCATGGGGGCAGCAAATGGGGAGGATGCAGGGCGAATGAACCCCCTGGCTAGGTTCTTGTCAATGAACTTTCACAGTTCCTCCTTTTCACCTGGGCTCATCGCATACAATTTCCCTTTGGGCAACTTGTGCCAAGGCAGCAGTTCAGTGGCACAATCAGAATGCCTGTGAGGCGGTAACTTGTCAGCTTCCTCCTCTTCGAAAACTTGGGCCATGTCCTGGTACTCTGAGGGAATGGTGGCCAACTCCTCCCTTGCCAGGCATGCTCGCACCAGTTCATCAGGGGGGGATCCCCACTCCACAGCCCACGCATGAGCCTGACACTTGGGAGAGATAAATTGAACCTTGTCCTCATCCCACAGGATGTATGGGTCATGTTCATGTAGCCACAGGCTGCCCAACACCAGTGGGAAATAAGCTGCCTGGGTGATGACAAATGACCGGTGCTCCCAATGTCCTCCTGCCCCCATCTGCAATGGTACAGTCTCGTACTTGCAAGGGTCTTTCATGGCTGACCCATCCATTTGGGTAAAGATGATAGGGTCTGGGAGTTTAATGACTTTGGTCCCTAGTCCCATAACTAGTGAGGGGTTGATCAAGTCCCAACCACACCCCGAGTCTATTAAGCCCCACACCCGTACATGGGTTCCCAGCTCGGGATTCATTATAGTCACAGTCACAAAAAAAGGAGAGGATAGCTGCTCACCATTTTGGGCGCCTCTGGGATCGGGACCTGCTGCTCCATGCCTTTTCCCACCAGCTCCTCCCCCTCCTCACTGCTCATTCCCGGCTCCTCTTTGAGGATGCTAGCTTGAAGGGCTCATTGAGTCTTGGGTTAAGCTATGGTTTTCCGCACCAGGGTGTCAGTCCATTTCTTTTCAGGCCCCTTCCTCATTGCACCTGTGGTCCCAGACTCCAGGCAGGTGGCGGCAAAGTGGCCCACTTCCCCACATCTCAGGCACAGACCCTGTTTCATGCGTTGCTCCCGCACCCCCTCCTTCAGTTTTGGGATCTTGGGTCTTGTCGTCACCGGAACCACTTTTCCCAAAGTGGCTGTGTTGTCAATACAAATGGTCCTCAGATGGCTCTCAGCGTCTGCTGCTTCTCGCATTCATGCATTAAGGGACACAGGGTGGATGCTGTGCAGGATGGTTTTGCAGATCTCTGGGTGGAGGCCCAGGCAATACTGCTCCGCCATCACACCATCTGGCCGACCCTGAATCTTTGCAGCATGCCTTTTGAACTCCTCTGAGTATTCTCTCACCGTCTTCTTACCTTGCTTGAAAGTGCACAGGTAAGCGTGTGCCTGCTCGCTGGCATTAGGGTCCTCATATTGAGCTCTGAGGGCCCACATAAAATCATCCACTCCCTGCAGCTCTAGACCATCAGAATTGTGTAGATTCACATACCAGTCGGCGGCCCTGTCCTGCAGCTTTGAAGCAATGTAGTCTATGCGACGTTTCCCCAGCGTAGGCCCTGTAAGCTCGTAGTCACCCGGGATTTTGCTCCACTGAGCGCTCCCTGAGGCAGTTCTTGCGAGGTGGCTGCCACATCCCAAAGGTGGGTGGTTGGTACTGTGGTCGTGGGGACTGTACTATAGTTGTGATCTTCTCGCCTTTGCTCATCTCGAGTAGGAGAGATACAGGTCAAGGAGAAGATGATTCCTGACACTCTGTCAGGGTCACACAACACAGCACTTCATAAGAAGAATTCTGTTTATTGGTACACCAGGACTATAACATGTGTACTGCTTGTGTCAGGAATGCCCGGTAACAGTATGGCACCCTGAATTTTACTAGGATCAAACACACACACACCCTTACAAGCTGAAGCCAATAAGCAAAGCTCGCACGCGCGGGGAAAGAAAACGGGCAAAAAGCAAAAGCTGTTAGTTCCCAGCAAAAGCCGACAGTGGCTGGAACATAACAAGGTCAAGAAAGTAGATAATACCCAGACAGTGAAACTCTGTGCATAGCAGGCAGAGCAAGGTGGTTTCCCCCTCCACACATTCCAGCAACATGGCAGTGTTAACTGACAGTAATCTTGGACCAGGCACATATTCTTAGCCTAAACTACCTCACAAGGCGGTTTTGTGAAGATAAAATAGAGGAAAGGATAATGATGATGTAAGTTGCTTTGGGTCCACATTGTGAAGAAAGGTGGTATATATAATAGATATAGTTGAAGAAGGGGACAGATAAAATGTAAGTTGGTTGATGAATAGGAAGGAAAGCAGGAAAAGGTCCTCACTTCATGGGGTCTGCCAGGAGAAAGAAAAGAGGAAATAGTGTGGGGAAAGGGATATAGGGGAAACAGAGGTGCCCTTCACAAGTCCTTGCAGGTTCCCCACCGCACAACTCTGCCTTGGTTTGCACAACTTGGCCAGTTTTCCCAGGGAAAGGCTGCCTGGCATAGGTAAGGAGGAAAAACTGGGGGGGGGGGGCAAAGGGGCAGGTAAAGGTAAATTTGCTGTTGGGTGACAAGAACAGAAGGAAGCAGGAAGAGAGGCTATGGGGGCTGTCAGGGGGGAAAGAGAAAATAGTGGGAAAGGGGGAAATGAGATGCTCCCCTCAAGTTCTTGCATGTCCCCTGCTTGTTTTACCATAGTTCTAATGTAATAAAATACTGAACACTGAACTCATTCAGACTGATTTAGAATACCAGGGTGGGGGAGGAGGGGTCAAACCAGTTTACAAAGAGGCTGCATTTGAAGGGAATTTAAGGTAAATGGATATTATTTTCAAGTTGTTTTCAGCTCTCCTTGAGAGGAGGGGAGGAGAAACGAGCACAATTTGAATTGAGTGAAGTTTCCATTCCTAGGGGGAGAGAGCAATTTTTGATGACCCTTCCCTGGTAGCAGACCTCTGACTACCAGCTTCATGCTGTTCCTGGGGATCCCCTTTCTCCCAGAATCAGCATGGCGGGGGGACATTTTGGGCTGCATCAGCAGGGAAGAGGCAGGAAAGTCTCACTCTCCTGACAAAAGTCCCTTACAGAGTACATTTGGGGAAGGGGGTATCTGCAGATTGAAAAGAAATTTAGTCATAGTGATTGGGAGTACACTCAAAGAGTATCCCAACAAATATGTGAGAGTTTACTTAGCAGCATTACCATATGCTTATGATGTTACATAGCAGTGATGTCAAAAATTCTTAAAGTTAAATGTCTTCTAAGGTAATTTTTTAACAGCTTCAACTGAATTTTCCAACTTTTCCAGTCCTTCTCAGGATGTGCGTTGTTTGCTGTTCATAGATCATTTAAATACAAGTAGTGGAGTTCTTTGTATTTTAAAACTTTCAAGATGCCCATGTGCATTCTTAAATGCAATGAAGGTACTGAAGTATTTCCTGCAATAGTGTTTCTATGTTAAATATCATTACAAAAAGATAATTTGAATAAATCATCACATAACATAACTGTGGAGTCACCCTGTGGAAGGCAGTTCATGTAAGGGACATATTGGGAGCTATCTGACCTTCAGAGGATGATTATAACTTGGAGAAAATTTGCTTCAAGGAATTGGTGCTATAATTTTGCTGTTTATTAAATGTAATCATTGTGCTTGATGTATAAAACATAAGTTAAGGCATGATCTTTGGCCCTGTAAAATTCCCATGCTAAATTAGAAAGTTAATGCAATTTGAGCCCAAAATTCAGCTGATCAGAAGAGTATGGTTTAGTTTAAGAAGCAATATAGATACTGTATTCGTTTTCAGATTGTTTTCTTAATGGGTCATTATTGATACTGATACTGTAAAGCTATGTGTGCATGGAATTTGATCAGAACATCTGCTTGTTTGGCATGCAAGAGAGGAAAAGGGAATTACAAGGAATGCAGAATGGACAAAAGAGAGGTAAGGCGTTCCTTGTGTAGCAGAGATTTTGGAAAGGGAAAGGAGGCAGATAATAAAATGTAGTTACAAGAGGGTACAGGCATCTTAAACAGTAATGATCGGGAAAGTTTACAAGATTGAAAGAAGTGCCTATCTGGGAGTAAGACAGTATATGTGATTTTGTATCTCTGAATACTGGGCAACAAATGGACATAGGATATGGCAGTTTGGTCCTGTAGCACATTTTTAAGCAAGGTGTCTAATGAAAAGACTGGATTTAGTTCTTAAACTAAGGAACATTAGCATCTAACATTTGCAATACTTTTGTCACCCCTGCAGCATTCTCTATTTAAAGCTAACCACATGCTATTGTGTGTTTGCTGGATGAGATAAAATGGTATTGTGTGTTTTTATTATGGTAGCACTATGGGTTTTTTTCATTAACTGTCCAGAACATTTTAATTAGGTGGAATAAAATTATAAAGAACTGTATTACTTTATTGCATAGTCGTTCGGAAAGAAGGATATATAGCCTAGTTAAGAGTGGGTGTTGTACTATTTTTTAGCACTAGGCATATTTTTCACAAAGTTGGCTGACAGCATAACCTCAGAACCAAAATGTTTGACTCCCCCAACCAAACATAAATCTATATCATGGGTGTGTTTGCATTTGACAAGCCTTTATTGGCATACATATACACATACAATAGGAGATCAGATTAAATATAGATCGGAAAATACAAATCCATATAGGGTAAAATTGGAGCTATGGCACAGAAAAACAGCATGAAAGATATCATGGGTACAATATTTATACATTGTTATGGTTTAAGAATATAACCCTGAATAATCAAGTGTACATTTTGCAGCTTGATCTCTTTGCATGATTACTTGAATGTTAGTATTTTACACTCTTTGGGAAAATATTCTAATGTATCACTAACGTGTACATTTTTTTCAGTATGCTGGATTGAAAAAAATCCTTTGTGTTATTTAAGTGTTCTCTCATTCTTTCATTCATTTATGGTAGAGGTGTAGGGGGCAGCAAACACCATATTGCCTCCTATTGATTACTGATACGTTGTCTCCATAAACACAAGATTGCATTAAAACTTTTGATCTACAGAGAGAAGGAAGAAAACATCAGACATTACTGGTGCTGATTTCTTTTCATGCTGTTCCCCAAGACAAAATATAAGTATGCTTTTCCTCCTTGATCTTACAAAGCACTAAGAATTTCATTTTTCCCCTAAACCACTTCCATATTTAATCTCTATTGGACTCTGTGGCACTTGTTCCCACAGGATATTTTTGAACTTGGATTTTTCTCTGTGGTGTGCCTCCTTTGTTGTAGATAATACTATCCCTGACATCAAATTTGCTTGATGACACTTTCATCTCTTTCCTTTTTCCTCCTCTTGGCTATTACTATTTGGACAGCTATTGAAGCTCTTTGCCTACAGAAAGTATAGGCAAATCTCAATCTCAATCACTCTCCCATAACCACTTTAATTTAAAAAACAAAACAAAACAGGGAGACTTTTCAAGCTACATATTGAAATATTGGTCTGCATGGAATGCACACAGTCATTTGTGTGGGGGGGTTCTTTTGTTGTAAATATTTGATATTAATAAAGTGTTACTAGGTGCCTATAAATACAATAGTTAGGTTGCTTTCATGCCTGCTTGTGAGCTTTCTAGATTATCTGGTTTGCACTGTGGAAACAGAAGGCAGCACTAGAAGAACTTTGATCTGATCCAGCAGAGTTTGTTTTCCCTTCTTCTTATGGGCAAGAAGCTGAAGAATCTGTATTCTTAGGCTACTGCCTGTGCTTGTTGACTCAGCGGCAGTGACATCGAATGACCTTGCTAAGGTGTGGTATCTGTGTAATTCAGTCTACACATTCCCAGAGTTTCTAGAAACTCTCAATGACTGTGTCATGGAGCAGATGGTCACAGAACCTACCGGGGGGAGGTGATCCTGGACTTGGTCCTAAGTAATGCTCAATACGTGGTGAGTGATGTAAATGTAATAGCACCTGTTGGGAACAGCGACCATAATGCTATTAAGTTTAGCATTTACATGAATGGGGAGTTGCCCCTAAAGACTAACACAACCACATTTAACTTTAGAAAGGGTAACTTCTCTCAAATGAGGGGGCTTGTGTAGAAGAAACTGAAAGGAATGGTAAGGAGGGTTCAAATCCCTTTAGGAAATCCCTTTAGGAAGCTTGGAGAATATTTAAAACTACAGTCCTAGAAGCTCAGATAAATGTATACCTTGGGTTAGAAAAGGTACAAGTTGTTGTAAAATAGTCAAAAGTATTTAAAATACTCAGAGTATCAATGGATCTTGCTCTATTGGAAAGAAGAGATTTCTTTGCATTTAAAAACATTTATTTCTAAGGGTAAACGGTATACAGGAAACCTACAAAATAACAAAACTCCTAAGAGCTACATTTTCTAAGCTGCCTACAGTTCAACCATTGTTACACACTAACAACAGATAATGGATAATCTGTCCTTCTTCTCGACCCCTAGACAGAAAGTCACCTGGAACCAGGCCTTGGTTCCTGCCGGAGCGCGCCGGTATGCTGCTCCACCAGTAAGAAACCCAGGGGGCAGGGACATAAGCCCCGCTCCCTGCTCCCAGCAGCCATCAGTTGGGCCAAGGAGCAAGCAGCAGGGAGGTAAGGTCCCTGCGGAGCCCTCCCATCGCCTGCCGAGGCACCTCCCCTCATTTTTCAGGCTCCATGCCAGGCCTGGAAAAAGATCAGCCGAGGTGCCCCCCACCCTCGCTGCCTTTTTCAGGGGCCCCCATTGGCTCTCCTTCCTTGTGAGCTTCCAGAGGCTCGGGCTGGTAAAGGAGGAGCGCGTGCATGGCAGAGGGTGAGGGAGGGCGCACGGGGCTGTGAGCAAAACTTCTACTCGGTGACCTACTGGTGTTAAGGTTGTGAGCGAGTGATTGGGCTGCTGCTTAAATTGGACTGCTCTGGAGCTGTCCTTCCTAAGCGCAGACTAAAGTGCGTAAGCTGGAGGATAAAAACTCCCCCCATTGGCTCTTCTCTCCTTCCTTGTGGGCTTCCAGAGGCCCAGGGCCGGTAGAGGAGGAGCGCATGGCAGAGGGTGAGGGAGGGGGCACGGGGCTGTGTGAAAAAATTCTACTCGGTGACCTACTGGTGTTAAGGTTGTGAGCGAGTGATTGGGCTGCTGCTTAAATTAGACTGCTCTGGAGCCGTCCTTCCTAAGCGAAGACAAAAAACTCCCCCCCATTGGCTCTCCTCTCCTTCCTCAGGCCACTGGAGGAGGAGCATGTGTACGGCAGAAGGAGAGGGAAGGCACGCGGGGCTGTGAGCAGAACTTCTACTCGGTGACCTACTGGTGTTAAGGTTGTGAGCGAGTGATTGGGCTGCTGCTTAAATTAGACTGCTCTGGAGCCGTCCTTCCTAAGCGAAGACAAAAAACTCCCCCCCATTGGCTCTCCTCTCCTTCCTCAGGCCACTGGAGGAGGAGCATGTGTACGGCAGAAGGAGAGGGAAGGCACGCGGGGCTGTGAGCAGAACTTCTACTCGGTGACCTACTGGTGTTAAGGTTGTGAGCGAGTGATTGGGCTGCTGCTTAAATTAGACTGCTCTGGAGCCGTCCTTCCTAAGCGAAGACAAAAAACTCCCCCCCATTGGCTCTCCTCTCCTTCCTCAGGCCACTGGAGGAGGAGCATGTGTACGGCAGAAGGAGAGGGAAGGCACGCGGGGCTGTGAGCAGACCTTCTACTCGGTGACCTACTGGTGTTAAAGTTGCGAGCGAGCGATTGGGCTGCTGCATTAATTAGTCTGCTCTGGAGCCATCCTTCTTCAGCGAAGACAAAAGTGTGTAAGCCAGAGGCTGAAAACTCCCCCCCCCCCATTGACTCTACTCTCCTCCCTTGTAGG